>NW_018218273.1:0-16272 GCF_001263595.1 Phalaenopsis equestris | reverse complement strand
AAGTGGAGGAAAAGCGGGGGAGGAATTTGCATTAATAACCCACAATTCTTGTGTATTTGCAAATATAACCCCTAAAATTTCATATCAATGTACATAACAATATAAAACATAACATAAAAATAACATCATTATTAACTTCTCACATAGCTTTATGACACAAAATTATTCTAATATAATATAAATATCAAATTTTAGGTGGGTATGTGTGCAAATTTCCCCTTTTTTTTCCTAATTTAATTAATCAAATTCTAGCATAAAGTATGGTCTGTAATTAGGGCTGTACTCATTGTTCGCGAACAGTTTGTGTTTGGCTCGTCAATGAGTTTGTGTTAGATTCTTTTGATAACTAAACAAGACGAATCGGTTAGTTAAACGAACCAAACACAAACAGTGATGCGTTCGTTCGTGTTCGAATCGTCATTGTTTGAAATAAAAAATAATTTAAAATAATTATATATATAATTTATGATATTTTAAAAAATTAAATTATATAAATTATAAAATATAATAAAATAATAATAATAATATATTAATATGCTATATTTTTAATATACTAATATAGATATTATATATTTATATAATATAAGTTATATAATTAATAAAATATATTATTTATATATATTAATATTAGGGATGTCAAACTTGTTTGTCGTTCGCGAACAGCTCGTTTTCAGCTCGTGTTTGACTCGTTCGTTAAGAAAAGAGCACGAACAGTGACTTCACGAACAATTTCAAACACGAGCTTATTTCAAACAAACTAAATTTCAAACGAACCGAACATGAACACAAAATCTATTCGTTCGTGTTCGATTTGTTTACACCCCTACCTGTAATGCATGGAAAATACGAGAAATTAAAATGTTTGCGAAATCATAATTTCTTATTCATTGAAAAAACCTTTTCTTAAAAAAAAAAAATCCAAAATTCTCACCTCCTTATCCCAATCACATTTGATGGTCATGATGGCCAATATCAGTGTCTGAATAGCCGTTCCTCCAATCATGCCAGCCCATATTCCCTACAATTATATATCAACAATATTCAAAATTTCATAAACACCCACATTTATAAAATCCTATATTATTTACATAATTTCTTATGCATTTACATATCTCACACCTAAACTTCAAATATTTACATCCATACCACATTGATGCTTTAAACATATGTTGTGCATTTCATTTTTAAAAGTGATAATGATGCTATTTTTTACGTGATATTATAGATTTCAATGCTAAGTGCGTAATATGAAATTTTGTGTGTCGACATATACAAATATATAAGAATCATGTGCTAAGTATGTAAATGTGTCTAAGGATCCGTTTAGGGCAGCTTGTGTGTTTCAAGATAAGCTGCTTAAGCCGATCCGCAACCTGCGTTTAGTGTAAAAACCCAAATGCAGTTTCGGATAAACTGGCGAAACGCGCGAATCAAACGGTATGGCGGCGTTTTCAAAACGTCGCCCGCACTTATAAGCTGTCCCAAACGGACCCTAAATAAATAAGAAAAATTCATATCACAACCCTAAGCTTTAATATTTATATCCATTGTTTTTTACTGCTTTAAACTTATGCATGAAAATATGAATGTGGTAAAGAAGAAATTTTTGTGGGTGAGATAAGTAAATACATAAGAATCGTGTGATGAATATGCAAATGCATCAAATCAAATAAATAAATTCAATTAATTACCAAAACACCAAGATGGAGAAGCCATCCCATGAGTATCCCAAGAGGAATCCCAATCAAATAATATGATCCAATGTTAACATATGCCACAATTGATTGCCACCCTGACCCAACTGCAACACCTATTTTGCACCATGATCATAATTTGAATTAGTTTTATTTCATGTTTTAAGAAAAACTAAAAATAATATAAAAAAAGAACCTGAAAGAATGGGTTGAACGCTGTTAAGAAGAATGGTGAGAGCCAGCAGGAGAGAAAGATTGTCGACGGCGCGGATGACGACGTCGCTGATGGTGAAGATGTAAGCGACTTTGTTATGGAGTGCAACGACCAATACAGAGAAGAAAACTCCGATGATGCTTGAGGTGATCACGGCGTTGATGGTTGCGAACCTGGCTCCTCTACTGTTGTTTGCTCCGAGCTCGTTCGCTACCCTCACCCTATTACAAATCATCAAAGAGAGAAACAAACATGTTAAATGATGATTTACATAGATATCAATCAATTCCTACTCATTTACATATCTAAAACCGAAACATCAATCAATTTTTGCTTATGTCAACTTAACTATAGACAGAAAGGTAGATCTAACTATTTCAATGTTACAATGGTAATTCTCTTTTTTTTTTTTTCGTAAAAAGAAAGATTTGAGCGACATAAATGTAAAGAGTAAAGTTCAAGTATTAGATATGTAAACATGTGGATGTTGTATGGTATGTATGTCATTGCCTCAATGTTAAAACTGTCTCAATGTTGTATATGTTAAGTCAAATAATTCAAGTCCATATATAGATAAAACTGCAAATGTCATTGCGGCTGAAAACCTTCCCCCATAATTTGAAAATTGGCACTAAAAGCCTTTGCAGCGCTAACAATTGCAGTCGTTTAAAACTCGTTGTAAGGCTTACCCGGTTGCAGCGAAGAATGCAAGAGGAATCATCAACTCCCACCCATTAATACTGATGCTGCACATCAGAAATGAATTTTATGAACAAAACATTCTGTTAATATGTTATACATTGTAAAAATAAGATAGATATAGAGAAATGGGTCACCATATGGAGAGGGCATCCACTGCAATTGCAGCATTCTTTATGTTTCCAGCAAGCACTATCAGTATTCTATAGTACCAGTTCTCCAAGCTGCATCAACAATTAAACAAATTGCATAAAATGATCTATGTAACATATGATTAGCTCAATTTTATAATAAAAGATTTGCATACATACCACTAAACTCCAATTTTTACAAATATATCATTTCACCAATACAAGGAAAAGTGTATTTCAGTTTTAAGAAGTTAAAAGGATGATACTATTGATAAGATATGAAATAGGGCTGTGAATTTGGCTCGAAGATCTTTTAATCGTTTGAAAATTGATTCAAATTTTTGCTCGGATCGAAATAAAGGAGCCGAGCTATGAGCTTTAATTTTGAATCGATTTTTTTCGAGCCATACACGGATCAACTCAAACTAGCTCGAGATTGGCCCGAATTTACAAAAATTATATATAATATTACAAAAATCAAATATGGCAGCTTACGAGTCGATTTTCAGCTGAAACGGATCCAAATAACTCAATTTGAACCATCTTACTTTGATTTCGAGCCAGATCGAGCCGATTTCGAGCTGAAATGGATCCAAATAACTCAACTTTGAGCCAACTAGTTTCAATTTCAAGCAGGATCAAGCTATATTCAAATTTTCAGCCAATCAAACTGGCCCAAAATCAAACCCATGAGCTGATTTCGATCCAAACTAAATCCATTATATCCATTAACAAATCTAATATGATATATATATATATATATGTATGTATGTAAAGGACACTAAATAAATATATATTACCAATATACCATACCATAGCATAACTCCTGAAGCCGCGGAAAGCTTCAAGAACTCCCACAGGCCATCAAAAGCCCGCATAGAAAACCCCATCCAAGTCTCCCCGCACCCACCGCAAATCACGAATCCCATGAGCAGCACCACCCCCAACCACCACGAGAAATTCAAAATCATCGCCGCACCAAACAGCCCATATCCGCAACGGTACACAAAAAGCCACGTGGCAATCAGATGAACGACCACCACCACAGCCGAAACGACGGCGTGGACCGCGTTCCTCAGCTGGCACTGTAAGAACCTCTGCAGCGGGAGGATGAAGACGAAGGAATAGTGAACGGGAATGAACCAGACGGAGAGTTTTCCGGCTGCCGCCGCGAGCCCCGGCGGCGGGAGGAGGAGGGTGGCGCATGCGAATAATACGATCCACGAACGTTGCATGTAGGTCCCGAGCATGTGGTATTTCTTGGCTCCGAAGGCCTGCCCGCATAGAGTTTCCAGTGCGCTCGCCATGCCCAGCTGTTGGAGGTTGAGGAGAATCATGAGCTTGGAAAGTTGAAATTAATATATTATATTTGAATAGAATTAAATTAAGTGATTTTAATGAATCATAATTAATGGTTTAAGGTTCCATAATTAATGGTTTATGGTTGAATATGCAAGTATTGAGTTTAGATATATAAATACATAGGAATTGTGTGGTATTTATGTATGCCATATAGTTATTAGGTTTACATATAAATATGCAAGTAATGAGAATTTGGTGGTATGCACACAAATGCTCCTATGTGGCTATGTACATATGTACACACAAGTTTATGTGGTCAATATATATAAAATGATTACAAATCTATAGGGTTTAGGGCTTTACATTCAAATTAGATACCACTCAATTTAGTAGGAATAGTGAAGTAATTTAGTAAGTTACTTTAAGTCAACTTAATTATTTTTGTTGTCAAATATATATGTTATCTAATGATATTCATATTACAAGGTCCTAGAAGTACAATAGATTGCATCTGAATAAAAAATGACTAAATGATGAGTTCTTAAATGGTGTTGAGTTTTTCATATAAGCTACATCTCAACTTCCGACTTAACATTCAGAGGGTAAGTTTTGATGGTTATATGAGCATCGAAGCATAAGAATCGTACATGCTTATCGATAGACAAAGCCACGTATGATTTATACTATAGAGAATTTTAATGAAATTATTTATTTTGGACATACACATGGTGAATGTAAACTAGAAAATTTACTTTGAAGTTGGTCATTCAATAAACTGTGATCCTCCAACCGAGTATGATTATGATATATTTGAAGAAATGATGTTCGATGTAATAAAAGCTTATTATGTTGAATAAGTGGAGGAAAAGCAACAAAGCAGAGAAGCTCAAATGTTCTACGAACTACTAAATGCAATATGCAAAAACCATCACGGGAAAGTTGCACAACTCTTTTTAAGTTATTTGTAGCTCTTATAATGTTGAATATCAAAATAAAATACAATATGTCCCAATAATACTTTAAATAGATTGCATAATTACTAAAATAAATAAATCCATAGGAAATTTTAGTGGCATAGGATCTATATGGAACCAAGAAAATGACCTGTAAGTCAGTCTTTCTCCCTCCACACACACTCAAATGCACACACACCATATATGTAAGGCCTTGAACTCAAGTCCTTTTGGTTAAAGAACAAAACTCTCAATCACTAGACTGAGGTGGCTTACTTGTGTCTAATTTTGAATTAACATCAGAGAAAATATATTATTGTGTCAACGACTATTAGTTATTCTATAAGACTGATGCAATCGAGACCCATTGGAGATTTTGTGAGGCTCAAAGATTAAAATCTCAAAATAAAAAAGTAATAGAATGAAATTTTATACAAGAACTTCTTCTACTTATCAATCATTCCACGTTTTCATAAATTATTTATCTTTACGCGTACTACTACGCATATGAGATGACATCAAAAGTGGATCATACAAAACCAATTCATTAATTCATCCGACAGGTGGGGAAGCTTGAAAATATTTCGATCAACTTTTCCTAATTTTTTATTTGAGTCACACAATATTAAACATGACTTAGGTGCTGATAATTTCACACCATACAATTAGATTATCTCGCCTTACTCATATTGACCAATGATAGTTATCCCGTGCAATCTTTAATTTTAGATGTGTATGATTAAATAGACCTTTCATGTTTCTCATATGCATGATTTTACCAAAGACAAGTACTGTTCAACATGACAAAAAATGCTTAATTTGACTGCCATCAAATATTGGCACAAGTTGATCACTCTTCCAAGCAAAATAAAAAAAATAACTTCATAAGAAAGAGAGTTGAAAAATTAAGGCATTCACCAGTATTAAGTGGGAATGAAATGTGATAAATTATTAGTGCCTTTAAGATTACTAAATTTCTTGATTTATCTTCATAATGTTTTCTTAATTTTGGTGTTAATCATAATTGGATAAAGTGGGGCATTTTTTGGGATCTAGCTTACTAAAAAACTATTTTGATTAGACATAATATAAATGTCATATATATAGAGAAATTTTTTTTAACGATATTTTTTAAACTGCGATGGATACTAAGTACAAAATTAAGAATAATGTAAATGACATACTAACTTGAAGAACAAATTGTGAAAGAGGTGGATCAGAGATTCACAAGACAGTTAATGAAAAAGCATAAGTAGATTGGTCAGTTGTCATCAAGACTAATCCCAAAGCAACTATTAGATTCAAAATGATATGACAAACACTCATCAGGATAGAGATATGTCAGTTTTTTGCATTATAGTTGAATCTATTGAGCAAGAGATAACTTTAGAGGATGCTAATGACAAACATGAAAAAAATTAGTCATATTGGGTATGACTTTGGAGATGGTTTAGATGAAAATATTTTAAGCTTACATTTGGTCACTCATCTAATGGCTCAGAATGAGATGCAGACACAATGTTACTTTATTTCTTCTATAAATTTTTTGTCTATGGTTTAGGATTTTCTTATTTTATTTCTTTTACATACTATTTTGACTTCATGTACATTACATTTTATATTTTTACTATTTTTTTACTATTATTATTTCTTTTATTCCCTTATTTATGTGTACTAATCAATTTATAAACTCTCGATGCAAATGCATTTTGGTGGCAGTGATGATCTCCTTGATCGCAGGGGTATCATCAATATGTTCAAGAGATAGAAAAGAGTTCTATAATGCCCCATCTTACAGAGTAGATTACTGCTAGGTGACTGCCACGACCACCAATATCTGACGCATGCACCTTGAGCCTGATTGAGTCACTAGTGTACCACGCTCAATCGCCTACGTCCATGCTACTACCACTGCCCATATCCCATGTAAACCCTTCTATTTTTATAGATTCAATTGTGTCAAACAACACACGATGCATGCACATAAAGCTTGATGGAGAAACATAAATAATTTAGATTTCAATAAGATGCACTTTATTTCCATTGTTATTATTATAATACAACTATTAATAAATCTCATTTTTCATATTTATCCATCCAGATAAGTCGTTCACTCTATTAGCAACATCATCACGACCAAATATGATATTTCTCCTTGTAGGAGATCCTAATTGAAGTTTGAGATATGTAGTTTAGAGAGCTTGAGATAAACCCTAAACCGCAATCTCAAGTTGCATAACATTATCCATCTAACTTATTCATATTTGTGATGTAGAAGGATTTCTCTAGCTACATGAGAATTATGCGAGCCTGCTCATTTGCGTGATATGTTCACTGACATAATATACAAGATGAGCCAACAACCTCCATGAATTTGGGAGGATGCTGGACCCATTTGTGTAGAGCTCGGGCCTCTTATAACCATGCCAGGAAGAGGGGGCAGAAGAAGCAGAACCAGGCTTCAAAATGTGGGGACATGGACATCTCCCTACAAACTAGAGGCGTACTTCCATACACCAAGTACAAGCGGTGATAAGAATGAAACACACATTTTGATGCATAGATTCATGACACCAATGTGTTATAAATGTAAATATCAAATTCTTTATATGAGATGTGTAAATACATAAAAATTGTGGTATGTGTGTGTAAATATCCATAAAATGAATTAAAATATTAAAATTTCAATTTTTGATGGATGGGAGATTTGTAATTATGATTTTAACATTTTTACCAATTAATTAAGTTATTTTATATCCCCTAAAATAGATAATATTTAAGGAATATGTATTATTAAGTTAACTTATTAATAAAAAATATTGACGAATTATTAGAGTTTCGACGATGCGAATCTCCCTTCTTCTGCATTTGAATAATTATGGCACCTATAATTATTATTATTATTAAAAAAAATTATGAAATTATTGATTATTAAAATTTAATTATTAAAATTTGGCTGTAATAGTGGAATAATTGCTAGGAAAACATCAGTTTATTATTGAGTGACATGATTCATAAATAATAATAATAATAATAATAATAATAATAATAATAATAATAATAATAATAATAATAGGTGTAATTTCGTATAGACCACCCGAAAACTTGTAATTTACAAATCAACCATCTTCTTTCATCGATTTTGCTAATTCTTACTAAAATAGCAAAATTCATGGTAAAATCTCAACTTGTATATTTCACTTTTATTATATTTCTCGAAAGTTTGGTCATAACACGTGTAAATATTCAGCAGTTCAAATAAAATCATCTGGGTGGGTAATTTGTAAGCATTAATGTCTCGGGTTGTGATCGGACACAGCATGCATCTCTGCATGTGGTGTCCGTATGGAATAATTTTTTTCAAAAAAAGACAATAATTAAATATTTTTATATTTTATCAACAGCTTTGAGGTCCATTTGGTAATATTTGTTTGCTTTTGTCTGTAATTAAAATGTTTAATTATATACATTTTAATGTAAATTCAATAAATTTGTGCTATCTTGACTTATATCATATATAATTATATCATATGTAATTACATAAATCTTTAAAAAAAATTTCTCAATTCTAAAGCATTTTTGAATTTTAAAAAAATCAATTTTAAATATATATAAAAAAATGCAAAGATATAGATACCAGATATGTATTCCTGTAAATCTAAAAAATATAAATTGTATTTGGCACATTCAAAATGCAAATTCAGCATAGTGAATGCAAACCCCCTTAATTTATTAGAAATAAGTAGGAAGAAAATTGTTTGAAAAGAGAAATCTTCGATGAATCTATGTAGCCACATAGGCCATAGTGACGAGTTGAGATTAGGTATTGGGAGTTGTGTGAGTTGCGGGTCACGTAGGTTGTAGTTCGTGATATAATTCATAGCGGGGAGCTGCGATAACATCCGTAGGTTGTAGAGGTAGGAGTCGAGAACTACACAAGCAATAAGACACGTAGAACATAGTTTGTCACATAGATCATAGTGGTTAGTTGTGATAACGACCAGATGAGGCTAGAATCAGTAGCTACACGAGATGTGGGCTACATAAGTTATAGTTGGTCACTAGATTATAATGGTGAGATGTGATGACATCCATAAGTCGCGAGGGCCAGAGTTAAGAGCTACACGTGATGTGGACCATGTAGACTGTAGTTGGTCACATAGGCCGTGGTGGTAAGTAGTGATGTTGTATGTAGGCAGCGGGGGCCGGAGTCGAAACTGCACGAGTTGTGAACCACGTAGGCCGTAGTTGGTTACGTAGGCTATAATAGCGAGCAATGATGATGTTTGTAGGTTGCAGGGGTGAGTCAGGTGCTGCAAGGAGGGAGCATTAGAAGTCCGAATAAAGTCACCGCTTTTGAAGTGCATTATTACACCATCTTCGGGAGGTGTCGTTGCATCATATGGGTGGGGTATTGTTAAAATGTCATCAGAGTGTGTTGTTGCATCTTATTTTTGTCTTATTTTTGGTGCATTATTATATCATCTTCAAGGGATGTCATTACACCGTATTCGTGGTGCGTTGTTATAGTGTCATAGTGGTGTGTCGTTGCATCGTATCTAGGGTGTGTTCTTACATCATCTTAGAGATGCATTGTTATACCATTTTTGAGAGATGTCGTTGTATTGTATGTGAGGGTGTTGTTTCATTATCATCGGATTTTGTCATTGTATTGTATCAATAGTATGTTGTTACAACATTTTTGAGGGGCATCATTACACTATATCTGAGGTGCATTGTTATACCATCATCATGTTATATTGTTGCACCGTATTTGGGGTGCGTTGTTACATCGTCTTCGAGTGTCATCATTACACTTTACCCAAGGTGCATTGTTACACCATCTATGGGGTGCTTCACCTTTCCGCAACGTATGTTGGGATTCCGTAGAGCGCACTGTTGCTTTAAAAGAGAGTTTGCTGTAAGGAGCAAGTGATAGGTGATGATGGTGGACGGTGGCCGGAGTTAGCCGAAGGCGACAACGGTCGCCGAAGTTAGCCAGTGGCAGCGAAGACCTTAGCGGACGACAAAGGCTTGAAAAGCTTCTAAAAGTAGTTTAATGGTCTGAAAATGACAACTATAACTTATGTTTGAAATGGGCAACTATAACAAATAAGGAAGGAATCCAAATCACTGTGGTTGGATGGATCAGAGAGATTCCTTCAATCAGACAACATTCAACGAGCATTTAAGTTTCTTAATGATATCAGAATCGAGTAAAGTTAAGCTCCATTGACCTTCAAGTTATGCTTTAAAAGCTTCTAAAAACAGTTTAATAATCTGAAATGGGCTTGATTTGACTTTAAATTTGGTACCGTCGTGTTCATCTCGTCGAGCTTGTCAGTTTGACCATAAATTCATTGAAATCGGAGTTATGTATTTCCTACTACAAACATACATTGAGATACGTGCAATGCCTTTAAATCTGTGCCATGCCTCTTTTTCCATGGTTTTATTGATTGTGTATCAATCCTTTATTAATTTTCAGGCAAATTAAGACTTTAAAATACATTCTTTAAAAAATAGCATTTTCTTTTTTTTTTAAGATGATTTTTATTTACAAGCAACGTATTAAAATTTCAATTTTTGGTGGCTGCGAGAATTAAAATTATGATTTTAGTGATAGGTTACAATATGTTTACCAACTAATTAAGTAATTAAGTTATTTTATATCCGCCAAAATAGACAATTGTACATAAAAAACATGTCAGTACAAATCTCAAGGAGATCCAACCGACTTAAAAGTAAAGAATTATAGCTAGGAGGATCCACCGACAGAAGACGAAATGGCTTATTTGACTAGATGCAAGCCCCCCTAAACTATTGCTTGAGGCCGACCATATTCGAGCCACCTAGACCAACGGCCGAATCCGATCAAGCAGACGAATCGACCTGCCTCTCGCCACAATACAATTCAAGGGAAAAGTTCTGCATCACCAATCATATCACGAACGCCCTCCGAGATTCTTCCAGTAGGGCCAAGGATCGATAAAGTGAAATCCAAGAACATGCCAAAAGATCCCCCCGTCAAGGTATGTGCTACATATCAAATTATAATGATTCACGGTGTGCTTGATAGCCTAGTCTCATCCCGCCGACTGTAGCTCATCGTCCAAGGATCAAAAGTCAACCTGTCAAAGACGGAAGGTAGCCGAACCACAAGCTCATACTTGTAACATACTTAAAATACCATGTAACGCCCCCATTAAAATAAAGGGAAGTATGTAATCAGACATATTGTATCCCCGCATCTATTAATAGGGGAGTTATTTTATAAATAAAAAATTTGATGAAAATTAATAGCAACAATGAAGAAATTTTCATTAGGAACAATTTATTTTCAACAAATAATTAGAGGAAAATCATTCAAAAAGTAAATAATAATGAATTTCAAACTCATTAAAATAAAGAACATAACATTAATGCCTCTCGAAATAAGAATTTCATAAGTATTAAAACAATCATTAAAAATTCTTCCAGTATGCAATGTCAAATTAATAGAGCATATTTTTGTACCAAATTAATCTATTCCAATGGGGAAGAGAAAAAAATTCATTAATAAAATCATAAATTATTTTATTAGAATAAAAATATTTTTCTTTTAAAAAAGAAGTAAATTTATTTTTTCATGGTATTCCTCTCAAGTAGGGTGTACTCGCTCATGTTTGACTCATTTATATTTCGAGCTGAAAATGTGTGTTCGTATTCGGCTCGTTTTCTTAACAAGCCGAACACGAGCTGTTCACGAACAAAGAGTCCTTTTAATTACCCTAATCTTGTAGCCATAAGACAATAAAAATTTGAGCAAGATTTAAAATTTAGGGCAAGATTTAAAACAATATTTGAATCTAATTTAATAATTCTTATTTTATTTTAATATGAATCTAATATAATAATTTTATTCTATTTTCTTCATTAATACTTTAATGATTATAAATCTTTGTAGTCTTGTAGTCAATTAATTTTTTTAAAAAATATTACTAATCAAAGCTATATATATAATTGATTAGTAGTATTTCGAGCCAAACACGAACGTGTTGTGAAATCTAGGGCGAAGAAAACATAGAAATCGACACAAAACCAGAAAAAGAACACAGAGATTTAACGATGTTCGGCAAGATGTCTACATCCTCGAGAGTAGAGCGGCGAATTTCACTATTTCAGATGTGGAGTTACATACTCATAGGATTACACATCTATTTATAGATAAAACTCACAGCCTCGCTCCCCAACCCACTAATCCAAGAGACACATCTTCACACCAATAGACACACCTCTTCATTTTAGGAGACACACCTATCCAAATCCAAGAGACTCCAAATTCCTGGTATATGAGTCATACCTAATAGAACGAACAAATATTTGTTTGTGTTGTTCGTGTTCGGCTCGTTGACTTACCGAATGAGCCGAAAACGAGCTCCTTAACTAGTCGAACGCGAGCTATTTGCGAACAACGAGCCGTTTTGACAGCCCTACACTTGTGTAGTCAGGTTTAAGTGATTTGGGATGAATTTTAATATAAATTTATATGTTTTCATAACTAATTTCAAAATTTAAAAAAGTTTTCGTTAATTTTTGTTTGATAAAGTTTTGGGTGAAATTCAAGAGTTTCACATTAAATTCATAAATTTAAAATGATATAATAAATGAAACTAATAACCATTTTTTCTTATAATCATCAAAAGTCTAATAATTTGGATGGCAAATACTTCATCATATTTCATATATGTTATACCATCAATTGTAACTATCTTTATCATGTCCTTTAAATATTTAATTTTATGACTTTTGTAATAAAAAATATGATTACTATTTGTGATAAAAATATCAATTTATTTGTAATTCTAAGAGTTTTTTTTTTTTAAATCTTGATCAAATTGTATCATTTTTCTAATTTTTTCAACTATATAAGCAAATGGGTAAGGCCATGTATGACAAAATACTTCTTCGTAATTTAAGATATTGAAATTGTCCAAAAAGTCCGTTGAACTCACCCGTCATGCTCCAGTCAGTCAGCTCTAGTCGGCCCCAACCAATTTCAGTTGGTCTGGTCAGGCTAGCTTGAGTTTGCTCGACCAAGCTAGCTCCAATCAGACCGACCAACTCCAACCGACTGCATATGACTATGGGTAGAATTATCATTTTATAACAATCATTCTCCTACAATTATTGGAGCATTACTTATAATAGAAAGGAGAAACCCAATATGATAATATTATATTCTAAGAAACCAACTCTCTCCCTTTATCTTTTAATTCTCCTCTGAAGCTCTATTTCTTGAGTGTGATTAAAAAACATTTTTTTATTCAGAATTCTAAAATGTATGGTGGGCGTAGATCAGACCACAAACAATAAGAGGAGCAATAAAAGGAAAATAATTGATCCATAAAGAAGTGACTAGTAACATATAACACATTAGAGAACTTCTCAGGAGAATAATCAAACTCATCCATTAAGCCTCTTCTACTCGACCAACTCCATTAAACCCTACATATTCCAATTTACTCAGCCTGCTCTAGTCGGCCTGACCATCTCTAGTTGAATAGACATGCTCCTATTAGCCCGGCCAGCTCCAGTCTGCCCGACCAGCTCTAGTTGGCCCACCATGCTCTGGTTGGTCCATGCAACTCCAGTCAACCAGAAAAATGTTTCTCCTAAGAAAGTTCTCCAATAAACATCTTTAAGAAAATAACCAGTCCAATGGAAGATAGGTCATGTAGGAGTGAATCCAAACAATAAGAAAAACTTTACTAGGAAAATCTCTCAAAACCCTTCCAGTTATTTTTGTTTTATCACATTTACACTTTTCGTACTTTTTCAATATGAATTCTCCAATAGCACTCAGGAAACTTTCCTCCCATAAAAGAGTTTCTAAAGAATAAAATGAATAATGTCCAATATTTTTGGACCCAGCTAGACTTAATAAACAAATACTAGAAACAACTTTGGAGAATCATTTTCCTAAATATGAATCGACCAAATAAATGCCTATGTCAGTTAGCCTAGGATTGAAGACCCAAGACCTTGATATAGGTAAATTTGAAAAATTACGATGACCGCTCCCTACAGGAGAGCTAGGGCCCCCATAAGAAGGGTAGTCCGAATTTAACAAAATTATTAAAATTTCTTTAAAATCAAGTCATTAAAAAAATAGTCAATATATTTACAAAAGAAGAGGAGATTCCTTCACTGGCAACAATAGGGTAATTCTCATTATAAGACCAAGTCAACAGCAAAAGTGACGAGTTAGCGATCTATAAAACTACTTCCTGAAGGCACACCAACATGCCCCTACTATGAAATCCTGTAGGAGTGCTAAGAGCCCTCAGACAGATGAATGGTCCACAGAGATACCCCACTCATTTTTACTAAAACAATTGTTCAACTTATATTTGGAGGAAAGCATCCTCTTGCTTATGAAGACTAATAATTTTAGTCTCGTATTTATCATTATCTTATTCTTTTCACAAACGTCTTTCAAAGAGAGAAGAAAATTGGAGAACTAATATATATGACCAAAATTCTCCTTCATAGTTTAAGGCGTTAAGATTGTCCAAATTAAGAACCTAGTGAACTCAACCAAGCTTCAACCGGCCCAAACAACTCTAATCAGTCAACCCCAATCGAGTCGACGAGTTCCAATCGGCCCAACAAGCTCCCACCGGCCTGACCAGCTCTCGTCAGCCCGTCATGCTTCAATCAGCTTGACCAACTATAGTCGGTCTTCTCCTGTTGGCCACGTCCAGCCGATCAGCTCCAGTCCGCCCTGACCAACTCTAGTTAGCCATCTCCAACCAACTGCATAGGTCTAGGGGTATGATTGTCATTTTATAATAATCATTCCCCTATAAATATAGAAACATTACCTGAAAAAAAAGGGGAAACCTAAAATGAAATTATTGTTTTCTAGGAAATCATTAGTGACCCTCAACTTTCTACTATAGTCTCATGCTCTATTTCTTAGGTATGATTCGCAGACATTTTTGGATTCAACATGTCATATATGACATTTTGTTTAGTAGTGAATTTAACTATGCATGGTTCAAAATGACACCAACATTTTGAGCATGATAAGCATGCTTCATTAAAAGTTTTAGCGGAACATTAATTTAGGTGGAATTAGGCATGAATTTAGGTAAATTAGATGCTAAATCATCTAAAAATCTGTATATTTGATCCCTTTTTATTTTATACTTACATATAAATTTATCATACAAATGTGACTTTTTGTTTGCTACCACAGTTCTTCATTGTTATGATATGTTAGAAAAATTCACAATAATCGAAAAAGAATTCATTTTCTCGCATGAAAATCTATCATGCACACACATAGTAGTTCAGAGCAACATAAATGATACATGAGATTTTCTTTCATGAAAAATCATGAAAAAGAAAGAAATCACAACTCTTACTAAATGATTGAGTATATCAACACTGATAGGTGTTTCAGATATGAACAATAGAGAAGACTACAAAAATCAAGCAACAATGGAGAATTAAGTCGATTATTTTTATAATAGGACTACAAACTGTATGAGGAACACAATATGTTGATTGGTAATAGGTATCAGACATCAATTTTAAGTTAGTGTCAAATGATGGTCAATGAGGGACATCTATAATTGACCAGTAGTGAGCAATCAGTTCATTCACTCTCTCAATAGATGACATGACTAAATAGTTTGAAAAATGGATGTCAAATGTTAGTGAGTGATAAATATAGTTGTTAGCAACCTTTCAGATAACTAATAATGAGGAACATTAAAATTCAAACGATGATTGTAGTTGATTTCATTGATCTCTTTAAAGACTACTAATAAATAAAGAGATTGGGAAAACAAGCATTCAATGTTTCTCTACACAAGCACATCTAACGTGGTTATTGATAGAAAATGGTGATTGAGAAGCCTATAAATCAAATGTTGATATGATCAACTCAAGATCCGTTTGGGGTAGTGCTGCGGTGGTATCGCACCGCTGTTTTGTATGTTTGGGGAAACTGCATTTTGACATGTTTTTCAAAAAGTTGTCGTTGAAATTTACATTCTCACACTAGTTTTAGCTAAGTGTTGCGGCAGCTGTCTAGTTGTTGTCTAACTTTTTCCAACTTTATAGCTGCGGTCTGGCTTTTTCAAAAAAAAAATTATAATAGCCACTGCAGTTTTTTGAACAACAAATTATTTTTCAGCAACTTCACATCTGATTTTTAATAAGTAGCACCTTCCACAAATGGATCCTCAATCGTTCTATAATAGCAAATGAGATTGGGAAACCATGAA
>NW_018218272.1:0-358 GCF_001263595.1 Phalaenopsis equestris | reverse complement strand
AAGTTTGGTTCATTCCAAATTGGTCCAACTTCTTTCATATTGCCGCAACTTGAGATGCAAGAATTGAAATCTCATCTGTATCATAAACATTGGCTACCTTTTTAGGATTTACCCTTGTAGAAGGCCATTGAAATTCATTTGTAGCGATTTCTTCAATTAATGCATATGCTTCATCAAATGATTTTTACATTAATGATCCACAAGTGGCAGCATCAATTATAAACCTAAGGGATTCTACTAACCCATTATAAAAAGTTTGAATGATTAACCAATCAGGCAGAGCATGATGTGGCTACTTTCTTACGAGTTCCTTAAATCTTTTACAGGCTTCGTATACTAATTCCCCTTCATACTGACA
>NW_018218271.1:17528-17929 GCF_001263595.1 Phalaenopsis equestris | reverse complement strand
ATCGTTCATGGATCAACTTATGGGCTTGGACACTCTTCCACAATTTTCTCAGTTTGTAGTTAGTTCCAAGTGTCCTACAAAAATTGAGAAAAGGTACTTCTACCTTGGAAGCCTTTGGACCCAACTGAGAGATTCCCAACTTTTGAAGATGAAAATGACATGGCCATTATAGTAGATCAATCATCTTAGAATTTACTGCCAGTTCAACCCGTAACTCCTGATAAAACTCTGGTGATCCTGCGCCGAATCAAAAAATTGGAGAAAGAGGTACAAAATGTCATGAATGCAATTAATAATATCTCTGATTTCTTTGATCATCTAGACTGGAGGATGAAAGAACATTTTGATCACTCTGGACATTTAGAAGATAGTTTGATACAACTGATGAGGAGGATGAAATT
>NW_018218271.1:16620-17472 GCF_001263595.1 Phalaenopsis equestris | reverse complement strand
ACCCTCTTCGTTCATGTGTAATCAATGGGTGATCTCAGAGGAGAATCTAGTACCGAATCTAATGAATAGTAGATTTATATTACTGCATATCAGTCTATCTAAGTATTTTGGTCTGAATTTTGTATTTGCTTTGCTTTAGAAGTATGCTTTTAGATCTTTGTATAGTTGAGACTAAGCATAGGATGTTTCGTTTTCAGCGTTTTGAGTGTTGTGGCTTGGATTGGCTACGTTGAATTAATGTGTTGAGGTTGAGAAAATACCAAACTTAGGTGTGTTATGTAACGTATATTGTACCCATTGGAATTTATATATAAGTGTGATGTTTTGTGTTGTGAAAGTTTGTTTGTGAGAAGTACATCATTTAGTCACTTAAAATTATGTCTATAAAGATTCAACGGATGTCATTAAGGCTTGAATTTGATCGAAATTGCAAAAATCTAAGAATTAAAAAAAATCAATAGAGCCCGCCGACGGTGCGCTCGACGCCGCTGACGGCTGATTTTTCCCTAGACTTAGGTTCAAAATTTCAATAAAGCACGCCGACGGTGCCATCGACCCCACCGAAGGCGAGCTCGCGAAAAAAGCACCTTTAAGCGTGATTTTGATCAGTCAATCGCCACTATTCCTCATCCCCTTCCTCTTAAGAAATGAAAATTTTGATCTAGGGCTTGAAGATCTTGGATTTAGGGTGATTTCAAAGCGTTTAGACACCGGATTTTATCATCTCTCGGTAAAAGCTTCACTCCAAACTAAAAATATTTGATTTTCACCCTGAATTTCTTCCACATTGAGAAGATCCAAAAATTTTGAGAATGTGAAGAAAATATTGGGAAGAAATTCATGGAACTTAGT
>NW_018218271.1:14629-16488 GCF_001263595.1 Phalaenopsis equestris | reverse complement strand
TCGCTTCATCAATGCGATGGCTCAAACAAGATTTACTTCAGTATTTAAAGGAAAGAAATGTATACAAGATTGAGTTTTTGAGAATCTGGGAGGAGAAATTGAACGAGTATTGCCGAGCGGAAGTGGGAAAACTTTTGTTACACCACCAATAAAGCTGATGCAAATGTTTTGAAGGAGTTCTAGGCCAATGTAATCTATTCTGAAGAAGGAATCATTCAAGTGTGGGGATTTCCTGTTGAATGTACTGCCACCCACATCAACACCTTTTACAAAGTCCCAGACACTTATAGCTACCACTATGAATCCTTTAGTACGATGGAAGGCCCCTGAATGAAGTGCTCAACTTTATTACTGATGGGAAAGGAACGTAGAAGATTAAACAACGAGAACGGGTAAATGTTTCTGCTTCCATATTGAATGCCACCTCTAAGGTGTGACACTATTTTATTTCCTCTACTCTGTTACTGACTTATCACCACAGTGAGGTAACTCGAGATAGAGCTATTCTGAATTTCTGTATTCAGAATAGTAGAACTATAAATGTGGGGAGAATTATTTTTAAGAATATATTGACTACGATAAGGAGTGAAACAAGTAGAGTTCTAGGACATCCTGACCTTATTTATGCACTTTGCCAACTTTCTGGAGTGGAAGCCGGAGATGAAGAATGGGTTTACCCTATGAAACCCATCAGTAAAGCCAATTTGAAAACATATGAATCCCATGAGAAATGGAAAACTGGAAGTAGGAGTGAAGAGCCTTCTACTAGTAGAAGTCAAGAACCTTCTTAATAAATGAAAGGATTGGAGGTTTAGAATGTCGACATGATTATGATAGTGAGTAACTTCAGAGGCATTCAAATTTTGAGATAGCTTATTACGAAGCTCAGGCCCGACACTACAGAGGTGAGCCTGATGTTACTTTTCCTGAGTGCCCCCGATATACTCAGTATCAGCCCAATTCACCTACTGATCAAAGAGATGAGGACATAGTTTGGGATTTTGATATTTGAATGTGACTGATGTACTTATATTTGTACATTTATTTCTGTGTTCTTTTGTAATAGAAATGGATGTTTATGTGTCTTTGGACTTTTATTTTTATTATTATGTTGTACTTGGATAATTTTAATTTTTGTTAAAAAGTTAATGTTGTAGTTAAATTTGCATGTTTAGTATAATAGATGTTGAGTAGTATTTTGTAATGTAATGTGATTTTTATTTTCGCATTTTAATTGTAATTGTTTGGTTTAGTATTGAATTGTGTTAGGAAATATTGTGCTTGTTTAATGTTTTAGTTTTATACTTATTTCAAAATTTCAATACCCAAAAATTTCTTTAATGATTCATATGTGTAGAAAGCTTCTAAGATTACAGACCAGGTCATGTAGAAATTTTGAGAAGGACCGCAAAAAACTTCAGAATGATGAAAATGCCTAAAATAATGATTTTCATTTAGAGTTTTTCTTTCCACCTATATCATTTTATATTGAAAAATTTAAGTTTGGGGGAGGGAAGAAAAAGATTAACTATTAGATGTCCTCTATTTAATTATTTTTGAAAATTATTTATATGATTTAATGTAGTGAATTTAATTCAGGTAACTATATTTTGTAGCTATTTAAGTATTATGGTAGATTTAAAGAAATGTTTTGTAATGAAAACTAATTTTGTAACTTAAGATATTTTAGTATAAGAGAATAAGATTGTAGTTAACCATTTAAATTAAAGGAAACTATATTTTGAAGTATTAAGAATCTGGAAATTCATTTGAGAAGAAAAGATTGGGGCTCAATGATGTAAAACCTATGAAATATTTATAAGGTAAGGGAATGCTTTGAGTTTCAAATTTAGGGAAAG
>NW_018218271.1:13430-14391 GCF_001263595.1 Phalaenopsis equestris | reverse complement strand
AAAGTGAGGAGAAGCTTGAGGATATGCCTAATCAAAAATTGGCTTCACTGGACCTACCTAAAGGGAAAACTTAAATACATTCCTGAACTTATATTTATGGAATAGATCTTTTTACTAATAGAGTTATCATAAAGTTCTTATCTTTTGGAAATTCTAAGTGACTTAATATTGCAACATATAGTCATTCTTGAAATGAATGGAAGACTAGAACTCTTAAACTTGATAACTAGATAATTTTGTGGCTATAGAGTTAATTCAATTACATGAATTTTTTCTGAAAATCTCACTATGATATTTATTTAAATCAAACTTATAGTAATTCTGAATTAAAACTTTACTACAATAGATCATAAGTTTTACATAATACTAAAATTACTTGAGCACAAGTAATAGTTAAGTTTGGGGGATTTTGACCAAAGGAAAATATATTGAGATTTTCATACCAATTTTATTTTATTTTTTATGATATTGCCCTTTAAAGAAGGGTATTTTTGATGTTTTGTTGCAGGAATGATGAATTAGGGTCATTGGAGGAAAAGGATGCAAATAGGAGCGAATTTGGAGCGAAAAGGACCAAAATGTGAAGAATTGAACTAGGGCGCAGACGACGCCATCGACCCCGCGAACGATAAGATTTTCTCAAGACTCCATAATTGATTCATTAAGAAAGTCTGTCGACGGCACCCTTGAGGCCGCTGACGGCGAGCTCAGCGGTTATGACCAATCAGGCTTTGGATAAGGACAAATTTTGAAGGGATGCTTAGGCAATTCTTGGAAAAGCTCATCCACAACTTTAAAAGAAGATTTTGGCTAAAAATTGAAAAGACTCTAGAGTTCCTGGAGGTTAGAAAGGTTCCATTAGTGTTTGCTAGAGTGTAAAAATTGTGAGGAATTCTTCGAGATATTGTAAGAGTGGAGGGAAAGTGAGAGATTTCTTCCTCTTTGTTGTTTCGAAGAGGAA
>NW_018218271.1:2674-13138 GCF_001263595.1 Phalaenopsis equestris | reverse complement strand
TAGAGATTTTAGAGTGACAGACTAAAATCCCCAATTTGGTCCTATCGTTTGGGTGCTGAAGTGTAGATGTTAGCACTCAAGCGAGGGGAACATGGGAGATCTGAAGTGAGAGCCGGTATCCTCCCAGTATAGCCTCAGATTTAGTATACAAGCGTAGGATAAGTCAATGTTCTTTATGCTTGGACCAAAGAGTAAAGAATATGTATGCTCCTATTTGACACAATATAATTTGAACTTCATTTTATCCATTCACTATAATTTCTTGACAAGGAGAAGGATGCTTTCTTATATATTGAATATCACATTCGAACCTTCATTAGTATATTTAGTTATTTAATAGTTATTAAAATTACATATTTATTTCATCTGCCAATTAATGACAGATAAACAAATTGAACTACATTTTTGTGATTAAAGTATTGCTTGTCTAAAATCTTAGTTCGTAGTTCTAATCTTACTCCCTGTGGGATTGATATCTAGGACACCATTTGAGCCCTATATTACTTGAGCGATACGTATACTTGCATTGATAAGTGTGACTTTACAATTATTGAATATTTATTACGTCCATATTTATCGAATCTATAACTGTTAATACTTAAATTTTTAAGCATATATAAAGTCGTGGTCACTTAGTTTCGGTGGTTAGATGAGTTTTGGCTCAGTCTTAGGGACCAATTGCTGAGCTGGAGTTAATTTGATGACTTTGGGGTAGTTAGGCCATCTTTAATGCATAGGTTCAATGTGGGTTCAAGTGATCAAAGTTTGGGTTTAGGCTAGGTTAGCCATGTCAATTAACCCAATTGATTGATCAACAATGTGTAGATGATTGTTATAAGATTTTTGGTGAAGGGTTGGAGTGATTTTGAGTTCAATTGGTAGGTCAATTTGAGGGATTTTTGAAATTTGGCCAATTTAGGCATGTTTGGGCTAGACATTGGTGTCGGCATGGGTCTAGGTTGAGCTAGGCTTAGGCTAAGTTCAAATTGAATGGTTCACATGATCAAGGGAGATGTTTTGAAGTTTTTTTATGAAGGGGTAGAGTGGAAATTTTGGGGTTAAGACCCTTAATTTTGTCAGATTTTGAGACATGGCCAATTTGGGGTAAGTTTGGGGCTTTTAGACTTAGGTTGAAATTAAATGAAATTCAGGTCTCACCAAGGACAATATAAGGTCAAATTTGATGTATGCCGATGTTATGAATATTTTTCAACACAAATTATGGCCAATTGAATGGGCTATGGGTTCAATTTGGTGGAACCAAGTCATAGGGCCAAAATTGGGTTTTTGTTTAAATCAAAATTGGGTTCAAATCAGGTACGAATTGAGCTAGTATTTGATCTATATTGGTCACATCATAAGTTAATTTGAGTTTAGAATTGAAGTTGGGGTAAATTGAGACCAATTGGATAGACATTTGGGGTAATTTGGGAAAATTTGGGCCTTTAAAGGGCAATTTGGGGGTTTTGGTCAAAGATGGCTAAATTGGCCGAATTGGGTCCTGTGGTAGTTGAAAAAAATGAAATTAGAAATATTTGGGTGGTTTTAGGATTTTTTGTGATATTTTGGAATTTTTGGAATTTTGGGCTAAGGAGGGGTATTTTGGTAATTTGGCCAAATTTGGGAATTTTGGGTAGTTTGGGTGTTTTCAAGGTTTTTGAAATGATTTTTGAATCAAGTTGTTTATTTTGGGTAGATTTGGAAACTTTGGCCGAATTTGGGGTTCTAAGGGTATCTAGGTAATTCGGAGAGTTTAGGGGCAATAGGCTAAGTTGGGTATCTTGGTAGACTTGGAGTGCCAACCACCATTTATAAGCCATGGACCAATAGAAACCCCATTTTGGGTCCTCTATGTAGTGGTCTTAGCCAAATCCTAGCCTAGGGCTAATGGGTTTAGGGGACCACCTACATGAGTCTCCTAAAAGTATCAAGGGACCAAAGACTAGAAATTCTTGGTTTAAGGTAGTGAGTTATTGTGAGTGTAAGTGATTGCAAGTGAGTGCCTTAGCCCTAGACCAACACCCAGGGTCAACCCTAAGGTCCAGCAATCCTAAGGATAACTCACCTTGAGTTTTCTCATAGTGACCCCACCTACTAAGTGCTATAGGTTAGGACCAATATGTGGAAATTCAAGTTGAGTAAAGAAGAGTGTAGAATTTCTAATGGTGAGGGTTCCTTTTCTAGTTTTCTAAGAATAGTCAATAAGGAATTCCTATGGATAGACCTTAGGCTACTAAAGAGGAAAAACCTCAACAAAAAGTTAGGTCAACAAATGGACCCCCAAAGGTATGGTGTACTAGGCAAGCACACCGCGCGTATTTGCATTGACCGACGAGATCAATAAAAACCAATCTAAAATTCTAAGTCGACAGACCTTACGTGTAGGGTTGTGTATGTGATTTGTTTCTGTTGGGGATTTAGTAGGTGATCGTCTGATTGAAATCAAAGAGTAGGGGCTCTCACTGGGGATCAGAGAGTGAATTTTGAGTTATGAAATTTCAGGTATTTATAAAGGATGGTGGTTAGTATATAGGTGCTGACACCAAGGTGTGAATCAAAACATGGGTCTCAATCTCAAAATAAGAGTCAGATACCATAATCCATTTAAGGAGATCTTGAAACTTATTTCAAAAGATGAGAATAGGATTGTGTAGGAGGACCAAATTGAGATGTAAAACATAGGAAGGAAACCGCTAGGACTCACATCCAACCCAAACGATGATGAAGAAAAGGTTTGCGACATTGAAGAGGGAAGCACTGAGACTCACATCCAACTCAAGTGGTAATAAGAAAATATGTATGTCACGTTAGGAAAGAAAACACTAGGACTCACATCCAACGTTAGGTAAGAAAACACAAGGACTCACATCCAACCCAAGCGGTGACAAGAAAATATATGTGTTTTATATTGGAAAACACTAGGACTCACATCTAACTCAAGAGAAAATAGGAAAATATGTGTGTCACGTTAGGAAGGAAAGCGCTAGGACTCACATCCAACCCAAGCGGTGATAAAAAAATATATGTGCTACATTGAGAAGGAAAGCACTGGGACTCATATCCAACTCAAGAGGTAACAATAAAATATGTGTGTCACGTTAGGAAGGAAAGCACTAGGACTCACATCCAACACAAGCGATGACAAGGGAATATATGTGCTACATTGAAAAGGAAAGCACCAGGACTCCTATCAAACTCAAGAGATAACAAGAAAATATGTGTGTTACGTTAGGAAGGAAAGCACTAGGACTCACATCCAACCCAAGCAGTGACAAGGGAATATATGCGCTACATTGAGAAGGAAAGCGCTGACACTCATATCCAACTCAATAGATAACAAGAAAATATGTGCGTCACGTTAGGAAGGAAAGCGCTCGGACTCACATCTAGCCCAAGCGGTGACAATAAAAAATATGTGCTTATGAAAAAAATATCCATCCATTGAAGGGGGCCTCACTCCGATCATCGGAGAATTTGAAATTTGAAAGAATCAGATGCCTTAACATCCAATGAAAGGGACCTCACACCGATCTTTGGAGAATTTGAAATTTGAAGGAATCATAAGCCTTAACATCCATTGAAGGGGGTCTCACACCGATCCTTGGAGAATTTGAAATTTGAAGGAATCGGAAGCCTTAACATCCATTGAAGGGGGCCTCACACCGACCCTTGAAGAATTTGAAATTTGAAGGAATCAGAAGTCTTAACATCCATTGAAGGGGGCCACACACCGATCCTCAGAGAATTTGATATTTGAAAGAAACGAAAGCCTTAACATCCATTAAAGAGGGCCTCACACCGATCCTCAGAGAATTTGAAATTTGAAGGAATCAAAAGCCTTAACATCCATTAAAGGGTGCCTCACACCGATCCTCGAAGAATTTGAATTTTGAAGGAATCGGAAGCCTTGACATCCATTCAAGGGGGCTTCACACCAATCCTCGAAGAATTTCAAATTTGAAGGAATCATAATCCTTAACATCCATTGAAGGGGGCCTCACACCGACTCTCAGAGAATTTGAAATTTGAAGGAATCAGAAGCGTTAATATCCATTGAAGGGGCCCTCACACCGATCTTCAGAGAATTTGTAATTTGAAGGAATCAGAATCCTTAACATCCATTGAAGGGGACCTCACACCGATCCTCGGAGAATTTGAAATTTGAAGGAATCGGAAGCCTTAACATCCATTAAAGGGGGCCTCACACCGATCTTCAGAAAATTTGATATTTAAAGGAATCAGAAGCCTTAACATCCATTAAAGGGGGCCTCACACTGATCCTCAAAGAATTTGAAATTTGAAGGAATCGGAATCCTTAACATCCATTGAAGGGGACCTCACACCGATCCTCAGAGAATTTGAAATTTGAAGGAATCGGAAACCTTAACATCCATTAAAGGGGGCCTCACACCGATCCTCATAAAATTTGATATTTAAAGGAATTGAAAGCCTTAACATCCATTAAAGGGGGCCTCACACCGATCGTCGAAGAATTTGAAATTTGAAGGAATCGGAAGCCATAACATCCATTGAAGGGGGCCTCACACCGATTCTCGAAGAATTTGAAATTTGAAGAAATCAGAAGCTTTAACATCCATTAAAGGGGGCATCACACCGTTCCTCAGAGAATTTGATATTTAAAGGAATCAAAAGTCTTAACATCCATTAAAAGGGGCCTCACACCGATCCTCAGAAAATTTGAAATTTGAAGGAATCGGAAGCCATAACATCCATTGAAGGGGGCCTCACACCGATCCTCAGAGAATTTGATATTTGAAGGAATAAGATGCCTTAACATCCATTAAAGGGGGCCTCACACCAATCCTCATAGAATTTGAAATTTGAAGGAATTGAAAGCCTTAACATCCATTGAAGGGGTCTAACTCCGATCCTCAGAGAATTTGAAATTTGAAGGAATTGGAAGCCTTAACATCCATTAAAGGGGGCCTCACACAAATCCTCAAAGAATTTGAAATTTGAATGAATCGGAAGGCTTAAAATCAATTGAAGGGGACCTCACACTGATCCTCAAAGAATTTTAAATTTGAAGGAATCGGAAACCTTAACATCCATTGAAGGGGGTCTAACTCCGATCCTCAAAGAATTTGAAATTTGAAGGAATCAGAAGCCTTAACATCAAGTTAAGGGGGCATCACACCGACAGTCGGAGAATTTAAAATTTGAAGGAATAAGAAGCCTTAACATCCATTGAAGGGGGCCTCACAACGATCCTCAGAGAATTTGAAATTTGAAGGAATTCGAAGCCTTAACATCCATTAAAGGTGGCCTAACACCGATCCTCCAAGAATTTGATATTTGAAGGAATCAGAAGCCTTAACATCCCTTAAAGGGGGCCTCACACCGATCCTCATAGAATTTGAAATTTGAAGGAATCGGAAGCCTTAACATCCATTGCAGGGAGTCTAACTCTGATCCTCAGAGAATTTGAAATTTGAAGGAATCGGAAGCCTTAATATCCATTGAATGGGGCCTCACACTGATCTTCAGAGAATTTGAAATTTGAAGGAATCGAAAGCCTTAACATCCGTTGAAGGGGGCCTCACACTAATCTTTTGAGAATTTGAAATTTGCAGGAATTGGAAGCCTTAACATCCATTGAAGGGGGCCTCACACCGATCCTAGAAGAATTTTAAATTTAAAGGAATCAGAAGCTTTAACATTCATTGAAGGGGGCCTCACACCGATCCTCGGATATGGGGAGTCAAAATTTGGGTACTGACCCCAAGAGTCATATGAAACAGTGTAGAGAGTTTGTGATGTTGAATTTACATAAATGTATCATGTGAAAAGGATGATTTTGTTGAAGAAGATTTGCAGAGTTTTGTCGGGTTTCGTGCAAAATGTGAAATTCCGCGGGGATGTGATGTGAGTTAATGCAGATAAAGATGGTTGTGATGCGCGCACAAAGAGTAAGAAACTTCAAACATGAGAGAATCCACTCAACAGATTCATTTTCTTTTCTTGTTGTTTTTATCACATTTAATTTTTCAAAATATGTCTTTAAAATTTTAATTTAGGTTGGTTGATTTTCAAAAGAAATTTGTTTTGTTGTTTATTCATTTTTTATTATTTTTATTTGAATTTTATTTATTATTAAAGATTTGTTGTTTCGTTCTTTGTTCATTGAAATTTTGAACCAACGCGTGGTTTGTGGCTTCCATCTATCGCACAAAAAAGGCAACTGACAGAAAGGTATGTTTCTGAGAGAAATTCCATTAATCTTCTTTATTAAATATGTTACAGATCAAACATAGGCTAACGCCTCAAACAGGTACAATATAAAATAAATATTGGAGTACATCCTAATCATCTCATGCCATGAATACATTGTAGGCTGAATATATCAGATACAGATCATGTTGCTATAAAAAAAAAGTGAACTCTCTGACCATCTTTACCAGGTATGACGAGCTCCTAATCAAGCAGACCTTCCATGTCATGCTCAAGGATAAGAGTTCCCTTCGCATTTACTTATAGGTACAACCCTCTCATAGCTCGTACGGCAGTAGCTCTTCCAATTTTGGGTCTGGCTGGAATCCATGTGGTATTTTGCTGTCATCCATCCTGTGGAAAGTCACAGACACCCTATGATGTTGTACCCCTAGAATGCAATGTTTGGCGACATCTGCTCCATTGCCTCTAAGAACGAGCACTGAGCCAACTTGTAGAGGAATCTCCACATAGCCTCTAAACTCTCCAGGGCTGACGACATCGATTTCTTTCCCAAATAATATATTGCTCTTGCTCGGAAATGAGACCGTGCAGAAGGGTCTTACAAAATCATGATGATGGATGTGAGGAGGTATGCAGTCACCTTCATCGTAGATGTTGATAATACAACTAATTGGAATGTAGGTAGCATGCAGAATACTCTATTTGACCATTCATTTGATCATCCACTTTATCATTGGCGGTAGTGGATCTACTTGGTCGTGTTTGAGGATCCCATGCGGATTTCCCTGTCTGTCATTTGTAAAATTATAACAACAGCAGCACTGAATGGTGATTATTCCTTTTCCTCTCATCCATTTCTTTGGCTCAGAGTATGTTATTTCCATGAGAAGGCCTGCTCGGCCTCTTTCTCTCAAATTGAAGATGCAGACGAGAATGCTTCTTTTGTCACTCTTGGAGAAAACCTTGGTATACAGCTCCAGGCCTTTTAGTATGTTGATGAATTTTCCCTGAACTTCTTTGTAAAATTCAAATTCTCTTTTATTTGCTTTGCTTATCTTGTAGTACTATATTTTTACTAGGGGACAGTAGCTTTCCTCCCACCGAGCATTGGCAGGAACCTAAGCTGGCGCTGGTTGATCTGGAACACAAGACTCGGCATCTAGCGGGATGTATGACCCTGGGCTCCATGGTACATATTGATCTGTCCCCAATGGGACATATGGCTCATCAATCATAAAACTTGATTTCTGAGACTCATCGGTGCTGGAGGTATACTCTTCCAATGTACTGAATCGTTGTAAATGTAGAACATTGCAATCTGGGCTTTCTACAAATTCCCCCGTGGCTGATGTCTCGGCCAGTATTTCAGCAATGCACATCGGGCTACCCTTGCATAAAACAGCAGAAACTGAAAGTGTATATGACTCTGTCATGAACCATGGCTCTTCATCCGTGGTGGGTAGGCTAGTAGAAGTTTCTTTCAAGTCTGAATCATTAATATGCCCCTCAAGAATAGGGGTGACCAAGTTGTTCGTCTTTCTCTGATGTTTGCGTTCCTACCGTAGAAAAGCCCTCTGTTTCTTATGGCTTGCGTTCTTGTGTTGTTGCCTGCAAAGCGAAGTACTTGGTAGTCGTTCGTTATTGGTGGCTACTAGGACTCCAGCTGGTGTAGCAACCATGGAAGGCAGACGGTTGGGCCCTTCCATTGGATCTTGGTCTATTATCACGTTCTTTCTTTTGTGTGATACATTATCTTTGGCATATCTTTGGCGGTCACCCTCAGCAGTGAAGGCAATACCTCTTTCTCTTTGCAGCTGACTACATCCATGAGAGGGCCTTCGTAGTCCATGTGAACCTGGTTAAAATCCATGTTGAAATCTATGGTACCGCCCTGCGGTGCCATCTCCTCATTTAGTGAGAGGCTTCAGCCATCCTTGAAAGCAAAGATGAGCCTCTATCCTGATATTTTTCTGCAAACGACAGGAAAAACGTCAGTGAGCCGAAACTTGGCATAAACAAGAACTAAACAAAGCATTTATCAAAGTGAATTTTAACTTATTTTTGTTAAATGAATTGCTTATTTATGTATGAATTTAATTTAAATTTTTTTGCAACATTATACTCAAAAGTCAAAAGGAGAGAATTTGAAGTTTTTTTTAAAAACAAATTCTCAGAGTTTTCATTATATTGAGGTTAATTACAAAATTTGGACCCGATCATAGACATTTGGCCACCTAAATAACCCCAAAAAAATTAAAGTTTCAAGGTTTCAAAGTTTCAGAGCAACTGAAGGCAAGCGGCATCAGGTTACGTAATATATTTTCAGATATCGTCCTTTTACTGGTAACATAGGTTTTTCACCCTGGAAGTCCACTTCCTGGTAGGCTCCTCCTGTGTAGACCTTTTCAACGACAAATGGTCCCTCCCAAGTTGGCTCAAATTTTTCACCTATTTTGCAGCGTGTAAGAATAGGTCTTTTGAGCACAAGTACGAGGTCACCAACTTTGAATGTCCATGGGTAGACCAATTTGTCATGGGCTTGTACCATCTTTGCCTGGTAAAGCTTCAAATGTAGTTGTGCTTATAGTCATTTTCCCTAAAGACTTTCCAGTTCTTCAAGTCTGAGTTTTGCACTTTCTTTCGTTGTGAGTTGGTTGACAACAACAACTCTGAGTGACGGTGTCTGGATTTCTAGCGGCATCACGGCCTTGGACCCGTACATGAGCATATAGGGTGTGCACTGAGTGGGAGTCGTAAAAGTTGTCCGGTAGCCCACAAGGCTTCTAATAGTTTGTTGTGGCAATACCATTTGTTGTCATCCTGTGTTTTCTTCAAAAGTTGTACCAGTGATTTGTTGAAGGCTTCAGCCAAACCATTTGCTCTCGGATAGTAAATTGTAGAGTATCTCCAATCTATCCCATGTATCTCCAATCTATCCCATGACTTCTATCCCATGACTTTTGACAAAATTATTAATCTTTGTGCTTCTGAAAGCTATCCCATTGTCAGAAATTATTCTTTGCGGTACTCCGAAACGGTAGAAAATTTGGCTTCTGAAAAATTAAAGGACGTGCTGTGTCCTAACCTCACGTAAGGGTACTGCCTCTGCCCATTTGGAGAAGTAATCTGTAGCAGCAAGTATAAACCTGTGTCCTTTGGAAGATGGAGGGTCTATCAGACCTATTATGTCTGTGCCCCAACACTCGAATGACTAAGAGGCAACAGTTGGGTGTAGCACATTCGGAGGCTGGTGTAAGCCCACCCCGTGCACTTGGCATTGGTGACATTTTCTGTATGTATCCATGCAGTCAGACATCATTGCTGGCCAATAATATCTATGTCTCTTGATCTTCATTTTCATTTTCAGCCCTGACTGGTGAGCGCCACACAATCCAGCATGTACCTCTTTAACAATACTTTGTGCTTCGGCTCTGCTCAAACACCATAGCTACCTTTGATCGAATGATCTTCTGTAGAGAATGTTTTCCATCATGGCGTAAGACATGGCCCTTCTTGTGATATGATGTGCTTCAGACTTGTCTTTTGGCAGCTTTCCAGTATGCAAATATTCTATTAATGGCTTGCGCCAATCTTCGTTGATGTCTGTAACTGTATTTATTGTTTCTTCTTTTCCGAGCTTGTGTAGAGTTTCGAGATCAATCTAGGACAAGGCTTATTTTCCTTGTACTGTGATTTCAATGGTATCCTCCGGGGGACATGCCATTTCCTTAGCAAGTTTTGCTAGAGCGTCGGCATGGGCATTATCTCTCCTAGGAATCCGATAGAAAGTCCCATCAGAAATTTGCTCCAGGAGCTTCATCGTGTACTGATGGTATTCTGCTAATCTTGGTTTCAAAATTATGTATTATTTGGCGACTTGCTGGATGACGAGTTGGGAGTCTCTATAGATGGCAATGTTTGTTATATCCATTGAGATCGCAATCCCCAATCCGGTGATTAAAGCTTCATATTCCGCTTCATTGTTGGTGTACGGCTCTATCAGGTGGTATGAGAATCTCAACATACACTTATGTGGCGTAATAAAGATCAAACCAATCCCTACTTTGCCTGGTTTAACTATGTATGATCTTTGTCTTTTATGGCTGATGAAGCACCCTCGAAGTACATCTCCCAGTGTTGGGCACTGGAGAATTTCATTTGTAATATTTGCTCGTCTGGTAATTCATCATTGAGAGAGGACCCAGCTGGCACTGGGTGCAACAAGAAAGACGTCTAGTATTTATCCCTTGATAGCAAGGAGGGGAACGA
>NW_018218271.1:0-2485 GCF_001263595.1 Phalaenopsis equestris | reverse complement strand
CTCATCATTGACTTGGGCTAAGAGGGCTCCAAGAGAGTCATCTAAAGCTGCGGTATAAAGTATCAATGATTTCCTCAGGATAGGGGTTGCCAAAATAGGATGTGTCATTAAATATTGCTTAATGTCCTCAAAGGCCCGCTGACATTTCTCTTCCCTAAACAAATTTGGCTTCTTTTTTAATTAATGTCAAGAAAGGCTGACACCTACCTGAGAGATTAGAAATAAAGCATCTTAGATATGCCAACTTCCCCTGGAAGGAACGTAGTTGTTTCAAGGTTTTAGGAGGAGGCATTTCCAATATAGCTTTAATTTTATCCGGGTCGATTTCGATTCCCTGATGACTGACAACGAATCCTAGAAATTTCCCAGAGGTAACGTGGAAGGTGCACTTCAAGGTATTCATTTTAAGGTTATATCATCATAATCGTTCGAACACGATCCTCAAATCATTCAAATGGTCTATTTTTTATTTACTTTTAATGACCAAATCATCCACGTAGCATTCTACTTGGTTGTGTCATAAAAAATTTTCGTCATTGCACATTGATATGTCGCTCCAGTGTTCTTCAACCCAAATGGCATCATTGTGTAGCAGAAAATCTTGATAGGTGTTCTGAAGGCTGTAAGTGTTGTATCCTTGAGAGTCATCTTAATTTGGTTGTATCCCGATGGTCCGTCCATGAAGAAGAAGATCTCATGTGTCGAAGCAATGTCCACCAACATTTCAGGTATCGGTAATGGGAATTCGTATTTTGGACACGCTTTATTCAAATCTATGATGTCGACACAAACAGTATTTGTCCATTTTTCTTTTTGACTGGAACAATGTTACCTAACCATGTGGGATATTGTTCTTCTTTTACAAAGTTGGCATCTATTAAATTCTTCACCTCGGCGATGACTTGTTGCTCTATTTCGAGGCACATTCTCCTGGAAGCTTATTTTATTGGGGTTATATTCTTTTCCACCCCAAGTTTATGAACTGCAACCTCTGCTGACAGTCCTGGCATTTCATCGTAGCTCCATGCAAAGCAATCTTTGAATTTTGTTAATAGTTTGATCAATTCTGCAAACTCTTCATCATTGAGTAGAGAACATATAAATGTAGATCGGGGTTTTTCTTCAGTCCTGAGATTAATCTCTTTCAATTAATCAACGGTAGATTTAATTTCTTTCTCAAACTCTGGGGGAGCATCTTCTATTGGTTGATCAGTAGAGTCATCTTCTATATCGAGGCAATCCCCTCCTGACTCACTAGTAACAACCATGCAAAATTCAGATTCATCAACTGCTCCAACTATAGCAAATTTGAGACCTTCTTTTGAATTGGGAGTTCGACTTTTACCATTCCATAATTTTTCAAAAAGTTGAAATTATCTTTTGGCATTTGTTTTGGTAAGTGTCCTTGTTGAATTAACTTTTGAACACAAGGTGAGAAGTAACCAAAAGGTAATTCCATTAATTCATTAGGATCATCATCCAAATTAACATGTTTTTCAAGCTCAGTAGAGGTAGAAGCACGGTAAAATTTGATCGGCTTTGAACCAACACTACGGACTTCCTTGACCTCTAAACTCTTGACTTTTTGAAGGAGAATCGGTGTGAGGGTCATAGTATTCACATAGTAGTTTATTCGATCATACATTGTTTCATATTCATTTTTCTATGTCTTCTAGGGATATCTTGTACTGAGGTTTCTTCTATCTTGTCATCATTATCTCATCTTCAAAACTGTCTAAATCACCAATGTTGATGGTTGGCCTAGTTTGTTTTACGATTAAATGTACATTCAACAATTAAACTGATCTTTCGTCGTCCACGTCCCCGGCCTCGACCTCGGGTGCGTGAACTAAAAGAACCTTCACCAACTCGTTGTAAAAGAGTGGTGAAAGATTGCTGAAGTAGAGTTGAATGGCCTTCTCTTTGTAATTCTTATGAATCTTCATCTTGTTTGTGATAACTTCACGATATAAGACAGTCCTCTTTGGAGGCGCGTAATAGGCAGCATCTTCATAGATACCAACTTCATGCACTGAAAATGGCTGTAGGTCTCCTTTGATACAATTTTCTTGACCATCTTTGCAGTATTTAATGCACTGATGTAGAAATGATGGAACCATATTGTGCTCATGAATCCATGGTCAACCCAATAGAGCGTTAAAAGAGGTCTCAACGTCGATGCTATGAAATTTAGCGGTTGTCACGAGTTCTCTAACCTTCATAAGTAGTGTAATTGATCCAAGGCTCTTTCTCCCTTTTGGTTGAATCCTCTTAACATTATCTTATCGGCCGTAAACTCTTGAGCTTCAATTTCTAAATAAGTCAATGTTCATAGGCTCATCAAGTTAAAAGATGCTCCAGGATCTACTAAGACGCTGGACAACACAAATCTGCCGATGTTGACGGAGATGTAGAGCAGACGATTGTGGTCGGCGGTTCCGAGCAGTAATTCTTCATCTGTGAAGGTTACCCGAGGTTGTTCTTT
>NW_018218270.1:8090-10071 GCF_001263595.1 Phalaenopsis equestris | reverse complement strand
TCACAGATGACTTGTAAAGGGTCATTCAACTGAGGAGCTAGCAAATTAGCTTCATGGAAAAGAGAATAAAGGAGATGGAAATCATGACTTTAATGCATGCATAGTTACAGACACAATTGATGATGTCTCCAGAAGTGAACCATTCAAAGAACGTGCACATTATAGATGAAAGGAAAGAAGTTGCTTCTGCAACTGAGATGAACCATAGAAGAAGGATTCAGTTCAGAGTTTAATTCTGAAAAAGGGCATCAAGAAGTTGGTCTAGCAGCAAGTAAGGGAGGCCTTAGCCCAATCTAAAGGAGGCGCACCAGTTTCAAAGGGTAGACCTCACTCAAAGGAATTTGATGTCGTATCATACTCCAAGGGCTTTGTTCCATCGAAATTCAAGGCCTTCGATGGAACAGGAAACACTCGATAGCATATTGCACACATTCATGTGAGTTTTTGTAATGTTAGGAGTAACAAAGAACATTTGTTCCTCAAGTTCATAAGTAGTCTCTCAGGGATAACGTTTTATTGGTACTCAGAGTTACCTGATTGATCAGTGAAGACGTTTGTCAAATTGGATAATATGTTTGTGAATAGATTCATTAGGGCTCAACATCATGTAACCATGGAGATCTCTTAGTAGAGAGGCAGAAATCTAACGAGACCGTGGTTGACTACATTATGAGATGGAGGAACTTGAGCATGAAGTGTGAGCCTTAACTTCATGAGCAACATGTAATTAAGATTCTACCTAAGAGCATTCATGGTTTGGTAGCTTTCATGCTCAAGGGAGTTAAGATTAAATCATTCAAGAAGTTACTATTGACCTCACTTTTGGTTGAGGTCTAGTTTCTTCCTTAGGAGCCTGAGATCTAGACAGAGGACTTTCCTGTTGACTATTCTTATAGAACTAGTAAAGGAATTGTTGACCTCACTTTTGGTTGAGGTTTATTTTTCCCTGTTTAGTTGCCTAAGGTCTAGCCATAGGACTTTCCTGTTGACTATTTTTAGAAAACTAGAAAAGGAACCCTCACCATTAGAAATTCTAAACTCCTTGCTCGACTTGAAGCTCCACATATTGGTCCTAACCTCTAGCACTTAGTAGGTGGGATCAGTAGGGAGGATTTCAAGGAGAGTTCCCATAGGACTGCTTGATCTTAGGGTTGACCCTGGGTGTTGGTCTGGAGTTAGTTCACTCATTTACACTCACTTTCACCCACAATCACTCACAAACCCTAAACCCAAACTTGTTGACTTTGATACCTTGATATTTTTGGAGACTCATGTAGATGGTCCCATAAACCCACTAGCCCTAGGCTAGGGTTTAGCCAAGACCAGTACATAAAGGACCCAAATAGGGATTTCATTAGTTCATGACTCATATAAGGTGGTTGGCACCCCAATTCTACCAAAGTGTCCAACTTGGCCTTTTGCCCCTAAATCCACCCAAATTACTTAAATGCCATTAAAACCCTAAATTTGGTCAAACTTCCCAAATTCATCCAAAATACCCAAAATTATTAAAAAATCATTTCAAACCATTTGAAAATATCCAAATTACCCAAAACCACCAAAAAATTCCAAAATACCCCTAAATTTGCCAAAATTACCAAAAAAACCCTTGGCACCCCAAGCTTTCCCAAAACATCCAAAATCACATGAAATGACTCCAAAACCAATGTGGACCCTTCAATTGACCCAATTTGACCATTTTGACCATTTTGACCAAAAACCCCCAAATTGCCTTTAAAGGCCTAATTTCCCCAAATTCACCTCAATTGTCCATCTATTTGAGCCCAATTCCCCTAAATTTTATTCTAAACTCAAATTAATCTTTAATTTGATCAATACAAACCAAATCCAACCCTAATTGGCCCATGCCTTGAGCTCAATTTTGGTCTAGTTCAAAACCCCCAATTTTGGCCCTACGACTTAATCTCACCAAATTGAACCCCATGGACTACTAAATTGGCCTCAATTTGAATCCTAAACT
>NW_018218270.1:0-4593 GCF_001263595.1 Phalaenopsis equestris | reverse complement strand
TTTAAACGAAACATCAATTGATTAATCAAGTAACCTATCCTAGGGATAATTAAATTGTTAAGTTTCACTTAGCAAAGGGGTAGTCACACTTCAATCTCTGATGATTAACAGAACAATATGATAAGTCCAAAAATGAACTTGGAATATTTCAAGGGATTTTCAAAGTGATCCGGTGACATGCCTCAAACATTTTGGAATCTATTAGACATTCTGAAAGATAGATTGGACTTGCCATATTCTATTCTAAAATCATCTACTAGGATATTTTAAGATCCAACCAAATCATAACTTAGGGTTTGGTAATTAAACCTTCATCTCCTCATGTAATTCAAATTTTTTTGCAACATTGTATACATGCCTTGCAAGTACTAACCTTTAAGGTGATGGAACGAGAAGACTTGCCTAGTACGCTTTTAAAGTTTATAGTGCCACCCTTTCTTGTACTTTTAACATTGTATTTATAAAACTTGCATGTTAAACAACGATGTCACTCTGCATGAAAACAAAAACTGCTAGGATAGCTGTAAAACAAAAACCAAAACTAAAATCAACCAAGATAAAATTGACAGCCACAACATTCAAAATATAAGACGAACTCAAAATTTAATCACAAACATCACAAAACAATAATTGCAACTAAATTAAGACATCTCTATCAGATGATCGGGAATACCTCGGAGGAGGTAACCTGCGGTTGCTAACGAGATTTCCCACGGTCTAAATGAAATTATGGAACTCATTAAGTTGAGTTTAGTAAATTCATTTGGACTAAGTGAATCCAATAGAAAATAGTGGTACCTGGACGAGAAAACCACAGCATTCTAATCGGTGTTGCTCTAATCAACATAATATCCCGCATAATATTTAAATGACCATAACCATAGAGACATCTGATTTGACATCATGACTTGACACACTAAAAAACTTAAACTTGCCGTGACGAGGAGCTTAGGCTAGCATTGTGGGCAGCAAGACCATCTTCAACAGCCAGAGGATCTACATTAGCATATCTTTTCTTAGAATTAAAAAACAAGCCATAGGACTTCAATGTTGTTTGTTTATGAAACATAAATTCTCAACCTTTTCCTTAGGCCTTTGTATGGCTCTGTTGTATAACATAAGCCCTAACTTGTCTTAGGATTATGAGGTTATTGTTCGTCATGACCTAATTCCTCATATCTTCCAGGCTATTTGTGTGATCGTTTCACACTAATGTAAGCCCTAACAAATAAAATTGACAGGATGAAACACTCAAATAATTTCTCCTCAAAATTGAAGTCAAATAATAGGATAAACGGGAAGTCACCGAGGTTCTCCTCCGGATCTACAACATCCTCTAGTTCTTCCTCCTTTGGACTCTACAACAAAATGTTCTAAATTTGAACCATTCCCCTTTCACAACTCTTTATCTGATCTTGTTGAAAATTCATATCCTTCTGACCTCCTCCTTGAAGGTAATTTTTCTTGATTTTTATCGAGAGTATTCTTAGGTAATCTAAGATGTAATTATCTTTAGGGGCTTGCCCTTATAGGAAACTTTTTCGAACCCAACTTAATATAAACCAAATTTTATTCTTCGTATTAAATAGGGGAACTTGTTGGTAAATAAAATGGTTTCGCAGACCAAACGAATGTCATATATTACTTAGTTTATTTAATCGAGCCTCATCCTCAAGTCTTGTATTTATCTTTCGGGATAGATACAGAGTTTGAGGTATAGTGTTATTTCATTTAAACTGTGAAAAATATGGGGTCAGTTTGATTTCATATTTTTCTAAACTTATATATTTATATTTAAATTAAAACGTCCTTTCGAAGCGGGAGACGAGATTTTGATTCCGGCGAGGGACAGCTTCCAACGGGCAACTCCTCCACCAAAAATAGTGCCGACAGGAACCTTCATCATTAAAAATTCTAAAACTCTTCTTTGATCATTTTGAAGTTCCACATGTTGGTTCTAACCTCTAGCACTTAATGGTGAAACCAATATGGGAGAGCTCAAGAAGTGTCCCCATAAGACCTCTTGGCCTTAGGGTTAGCCCTGGGTTCTGTGGTCTTGATAAGTTCAGCACGTATACACACATGAACCTTTCACATTCACTCACAAACCTAACCCAAAATTGTCTAACCATATATGCTTAGCTTGATCCCCTACTCAATTAGAAACTCATGTGGATGGTCCCCTAAACCATTAGCCCCGGGCTAGGGTTTGGCTCAAACCAGCACATGAAGGATCCATAATGGGAGTTCCCTTGGTCTCATGGCTCAAATAGGGTGACCTCATGATTAACATTCTCAATCAATCCCAATTTTGCAAAATTCACAATTTTGACCCTTCTTGACCTGAAACTCCACCAAATTACCAAATTTCCCCAAAACACTAGATTCTGCCAAAAAAATTCCAAAATTACCCAAATTCTCAAAGTCTCTTCAAAAATTATTTCAAACCATTCCAGATCACTCAAATTAACCAGAATGCCTCACATTTTCTAAAATTCCTAAGATACCCCCAAAATCCCCAAAATTACCAAAATGCCCTTCATGCCCTAAAAATTCCAAAAAATTCCAAAATCTCTCCAAATGTCCCAAAAATTTGTTCAAACCACTCCATTCAGCGCAATTTGACTAAATTGGCCCTTTTGACTAAGATCTTCAAATTGTCTTTAAATGTCTAAATTCCTAAATTCAACCCCAATTTCCACCAAATTGACTTCAATCTCACCCAATTTCAATTCTAAACTCAAATTCTTCATATTCAATCCCAATTGAGACCAAAACCAAGCTCAACTGACCCCATCTCAGGCTTAATTTCAACCTCAATCTTAAAATCTCCAATTATACCTCAAAATAAAAAATGTCATCAAATTAAACTTCATAAGCTCTACAATTTAAACTTAATTGATACCCAAAACTCTTCATGACAATCTCCTGGACTAATTTGAACCTTCAATTGACCAAAGTACTAACCCTTTCCCAATCTAAACTTAAGACTAGCCCAAATGCCCAAAAATTGGCCATGAGCCAAATTCCACCATATTGTACCTCCAAATCAATTCAAATCACCCAATTACTTTTCCAAATTTCTCATCACAATTATCCCTATAAATTTGATCAATCACTTCGCCCAAATCTCAACCCAAACCCAACTTAGTTCAAAGTTCAAACAAAAACCCTAATTTTGAACCTAAACCCCAAATTGGCTCAAATCTCTTGAATTCATCAATCTTAACCTTCTCCAGTCCTGGTTAGCCACCAAGACTGATAATCAAATCACCCAAGTCCCAAGCATTGAACCATGGACTAAGGGACCCTCAAATTAAAGAGATATGATCCCCCATTTTGGCTAAACTCTTCCACCCATGCAATCAGCCATCAAAGAACTTCTCTAACCCTCGCTGACTCAGCTAGCCACAACCTCACCTCTCGCAGCCACCCTAGTCATTGGAAAGCTCAAATATAAGTGGAACTTCCCTCCTTTAAACCCAAAATTGAACCCATCCACTGTTGCACATCCCCGTTGGATGCTTGTGCCACTCAGCCCTCCACCTCAGCCTTCTTGCACCAGCCAATCAGAGCCTGAGGTCCTCCCCTTGGCGATGGCTATAAGAAGCCCCATTTTCAGCCAACTTCCAAGTGTGTCAAAATCCCAGGGAAAACACTACCACTTTGCTTCCAAAGCCTCTCCAATCTGCCTTGAGTTCATTCGAACCATTTCCCCCCATTAGGATCCACTGACTAAGCTCAATTTTGAGTTCAAAATCTAGGGTGTTTTTTTTTCATCCCATTAAACCACACCAAAACTTAAATTAAACTACCAAAAAGCTTCTTTAGACCAAACGAGGAAGTTCCCCATCGAAATACCCCTCTGTTGTGCCCTCTAGCCCACTTCTAGACTAAGGCCGCACCACCCTTTGATCAAAATCATACTTGGAGCTTAAACTAGAGAAAAATAACCTTTTGAGGAGGTTTGTTAGACTCCACTGAAGTTTCCAAAAGCACCCAATCGAGACCTCACCTCTTGGGCAAAGGTATATTTCAAACATCTTAAAAAAGCATTTGATTTCATCAATTGTGAAGAGAACTTTTCTTTCATATGCTTATTACCATATAGATATGTTTGTCTCAACTTGATGGAGGTGTAGCAATAAACCGCGAGTGATTAGGTTGAGTATCAAGCGAGATTGAAGCATTTTGGTATAGACGGTTCTCAGGTTAGGACAATCGGGGATGAAGGACAGATGTCGTCCTTTTTTGCGAGTATCATTTGGACAATCCATATTGTGTTGGACGGAAGGAAAAAAAATAAAGCGCGGCTTGTTGTGTGGCAGCTGAGCGAATGACATCGTCCAGTAGCACAGCGACGCGTTGGGCTTCGGAGCACCATAGGATGATGCGGCGGGCTGACTGAATTAACTAGGAAATTAAAGGATTTTTTATTTAAATTAATTCTAAAAATTAGAAAATCCATAACCTGGTGTACAATAGTCATAAAAATAAAATAAAAATTATCCTCTTGCTCAGTGATTAGAGGGGAATAATGTGGAATATAAATAAAAAATATTTTATGTGTCTCTAATTTTTAATTAATTAAAT
>NW_018218269.1:0-2747 GCF_001263595.1 Phalaenopsis equestris | reverse complement strand
ACATTCACTCATTTTAATGACTCGATTACCAATTTCTATAACTCTGCCTCACTAAAATTACATTCCATGTATTCAATTTTAGATCTATTCAAACGAAAGTCTTTAGACTATGAAGGTGACTTCCATAATTTAAATTTTTTTTTGAACTGTCTGGCATCTTATCCACAAGAAGGATATCACCAGAGAGAAGCATACACCAAGATACATCCTCCTCTAAATGTCCAATAAAAATATCCATAACTAAAGCAGAAAGTTATGAGCTTGATCTCTTATGTAATCCCATTGAAATAGGAAAATACTTGGTGAATCCTGCTTGTATTCAAACACAAGTAATATCTATAGTATACATATCTTTAATGACTTGAATATAAACAATATCAATAAATATCTTTTTTAGAACTCTCCAGAGTACTTCTCCAAGAATGTTATCATAAGCTTTTTCTAAATCAACAAAACTCATGTTTATATCTACCTTAATCTCTCTATACTTCTCCATCAAACCTCTCAATAAATGTATAACTTCTATGGTAGACTTGTTCCACATGAATTCAAACTAGTTTTGGGAAATTTTTGTATAAAATCGTAACCTGTGTTTAATTACTCTATGATAACTTAACCTTAATGTATGACATGTTAAGCTTACTTTCTATATAGTTTGCACCTTTTGTCCATCACCTTTATTCTTAAAAATATAAACCAATATACTCTTTTTCCACTCATTAGCCATCTTTTTAGTTTTTGAAATAATATTAAAAAATTTAGTAAGCCAAAAAATTCCTTAATCGTCTAATATTTACACTTTTGTTAGAATATCATCAGATCATACTATTTTTTCACACTTTATTTTTTTAAAGCCTCTTCAACTTCTATTTTATTAATGTAATGGTAGAAATAAAAAAACTATTATTATTTATAATATTAAAATAATTAAATTTAATTGCATTTCACAATCTTTATTAAATGTTTTTTCTAGTATCTCACCAACCTCTATGAAATATTCTCATATAAGAAATTTTGTTTTGATTTTCAACCTTCATAAACTTGAACTAATTATTTATCTTTCTTAAGGTTCTTTATATGACAGGTTTATACAAGTTTATACATAAATCTTTCAGCTCGTTAGCATCTAATATATTATAAAGTTTATTAAAAATAAAATTCTTAACATCACAAATTTTTTCACTTAGACTCTCTACGGATTATGTTATATTTTTTTCAATTTTTATAGCTTATACATCTAAACTAATATTTTATAACGAAGTTTTTTATTTTTGTTACAGATTATTATTCCTCCGCAAATTATTTTTATTCATAATTTTTTTCCTTTTGATTCTCCAAATATTGTCATCGCCTATTCCCAAGTCCCGAACGCAAAAAAAATAGAGGGTTGTGTTAGGTAGTCACAACAAACGTAAAATTTTTTTTGTCAAAAAACTATGACATGATTCCTTCAACCAAACAAACATAAAACTCAAAATTAAATAAAGGATTTATGAAAATTAAATTAATATTATATACATAAGGTATATAATTCTTGATGTCTGTTCATAATTGAATTCCAACTAACAATTCTTTGGTTTGTTTAGTGGACTTGGTTTTATCAAAATTTTGATTGGCTTGATTTTTCATATCGCAACTCAATGGATCCGACCAATTTATAAATTGATTCAACCAAAACCAATCAAAAGCTCACCCCTAACGTTCCTAATAACTTTTAAATTTTCATATTTATATTGTATTCGCAGTTTACTAATGTTCATATCTATATCTCTATTTATCATTCTTTTGTTAATAATGAGTTTTAATATCGACAGCAGCATTGTTCAACTACAAAATGTGGCTTTCAATAAGTCATTGGTCTCTTGAATTGCAGGATTTTAATCCAATTAACAGCATTCGAAAACAAAATGAATTTCTATTGCAGAAGTGATATGTTTGAAGAATAATTCTGTGGTTTCATATCTGAGCAACGCCTATCATGCCCATTGCTGCACCCATGTAATTCCTGTACTGTCAGGGCTAATGGAAGCAAAATTTCAATGTTTGTATTTTTATAAGGTAAGTGTTATTTTTTATGGGGGCATTTACATACCACCTGATTCCTATGCATAAATATATCTAACACCTAATCTTTAGTTTTTACATTTATACCACCAAAAATTTCATGTCTCGAAAAAACTGAAATACACCTTCTCATGTGTAGATAAGGTGGCATGTATGTAAAAGTTAAAGTTTAGTTGCTAAATTATAGTTGTGCCGCTAGTCGTGGCATGTTGGTAGAGCAATCTCTTTGAAGGTCGTAAGTGCCCTTAGATCACTGGTTCGAGTCCCCCTATGATCAATTTGCCAGTAGTGAGGGCGGTATTCGATTGTTCGTTACATTTAGAAGTTATTTGAATTTTGATTATTAATTTAATTTTGAAAACATTGATTAAACTTGAATTACATTCGAGTTAAAATAAATTCATTAACCAATTAGCTTCCATCCATAAAATCGAATGCACGCACCTTCATTAGGCATTCAAAATTTGTTTAAATCAAAACCAAATCAAATCAAATAAGTCAAATTATATTTTAATTCAATTTTGTTTGACTTTATCTTATCGAATTCCTCATCTCTAGGGCTATCAAAATAGCTCATTTGCGAATAGCTCGTGTTCGATTTATTCGCTAAGTTAACGAACCAAACAAACGAACCAAACAAACATCTCGTTTTGATTCGAAATACAACTTATCAATTTATATAT
>NW_018218268.1:0-394 GCF_001263595.1 Phalaenopsis equestris | reverse complement strand
TACAAAAGAATTGAGTGGTATGTATGTAAATCATCACTTAAATATCTTATTTATGTATTTATTAATATTTTAATAAAAATAAAAAAAATAATTATATTTAAATAGCTATGTAATCTTGTTTTCAACTTATATAATCACCCATAAGTGCTATGCCTTCAATTCAGGATTTTATGGTTGAAGATAAAGCATTCAATTATTAGATCAAACAAGTTGCATAAGAACTTATGTAAATCTATGCATTACTTAATTGTTACTAGTTAAACATCCTACAATGAATTAAATGTTTTAATTACCTTTACTTACTAACCAAATTTAAATAAAAAATTTTATCAACTGAAACGTTCTCATTGAACGCATGATTTTTCTATAATAGGGCTTTATAACCCCTTCAAAG
>NW_018218267.1:0-3379 GCF_001263595.1 Phalaenopsis equestris | reverse complement strand
GTGGGTTAAAGACAACCAAGAACTCTTTTTTTACAGATTTATCGTCTTCTTGTAATGAAAGATACGTTAATTGGTATACTAGGTTTTCAAAAACCTCACGACTACACAAAACTGTAATTAATTACTTCTTTTATCAATTTCTACTTGTTTATTTTATATAGTTCATGTTTATTTCCGTTCCTTACATATTTTAAATTGATTAATAAGGTTTTTTTACGATGTTTGTAAGTGTTTTTTTTTTCTTATTTCCTGTCTTCTATTTTTCTTTAGGTGGTTGAAGAGGTTCATGATGAAATGTTAGGCCTTATGGATTATTTTGAATGGTTTGATTGTCAGTATTAGCTGGTGTCAAATGTGAAATCCTATTGAAGGCAGCCAAGTTTTTTCGGCAATACGGCTTCTGAGGTTCTTCTGGATGGTCTTTTTTTGTGATATATATATGTGACACACACGAGTTTGATATTAGATAGATTAAAGACAATAAAGAACTCTGTTTTGATAAGATCTGTTGTCTTCTTATGATGACATATTTATTGGTTGGTATACTGAATTTTCTGAAACCTCGCCCCTACTTGATTAATCATTTCTGAAAAAAAAAATCTAGTTTTGTTATTACTAAAGGATTGTCTTATAAAGCATTCAAAAAATATGAGCTCGAGGAATTCTGGTACCTCCCAAGGATTGTTGTGCCATTGTGAACTTCAGAGTTCTCTGTTGATATCACGTCAGAAACATAGCAACGAGAGACGGTTCAACAGGGGCTTGCGGAGAATCGCGATGAAGTATGACTTCTTTCAGTAGGCAGACAGGCTGGCATATTCCACCGTCAAGGGTGATCGGGAATGGATAGTATCCCTAAATGACGGTTTGACTCATGACATACACCGTCTCCATTGTAAAAATAATATGACCATATTATTAAATATTATTTTAATAATTTTTTTTATTTTAGTAATGATGATACTTATTATTAAGTGAGGTGTATATTTTATTTTTTTCACTGTTCTGAAGTGGATTTTTGCTTCTAAAGTATCAATTGTATTGATATGACAATTCTGTTGCAAGCAGCGTTATTACACAATGGCAGAATTGTCATTTGCCCAGAAACAGCTATGTTACAGCTATTTTCAAGAAGCAATAAACAAACGGTCGGTCAGTTTATCCGTAGAAAGTTTCTACACAGCAGCTTTCCAGGGCAGCTTATTAATAAACTGCAGCTACTCAAAAGAGACCCTTAGAATTGTTTTACTTATCAGCTGATTTAAATTTTAGTTGTTGTTGCCTCTTCCAATTATCTGTATAATTAACTATTAGTCATAGTAATTAAAATTAAATTTGAATTTTTCTGTCCGACCTATTTAGATGTGTATATAGTTTAGGGTCATATTTGTAAATAGAAAATATAGAATAAACCTACAGGTTTATTTATAAAGAATATTGTAAGGCTCAATAAAAGCCCCATCTTTAATGAATAGAAGAGTTTTTTAGAGAGATTAATCCTTGATGGTATCAGAGCTAAATCCTAACCCTAGCCAACGCTACAATACCGCTACAATTTTGTCTCTCTCCCTTCTGGCCAACTGCTGCATCTTGAAGAACGAGATAGGAATAGCTCGGGCGACTGCAGAATCGCGGCGACAAGTTTCAAGCAACTGCGGGATCGCGACAAAAAGGCTCGGGGTGAAGCGCGCATGAAACCAAAGCAGGGGAGCGACTCAGACGCACAAAAAAGCCTACGGTTTAATGTGGTTCCTACGACGGAGGGAGTGCAGATGGCTTCGATTCAGCTCAAGGAGTCAGGAGGATTTTTTCGGCTTTTGGTTGAGTTGCGCTCGTGACACCAAGAAGAAAAGATCTCGAGCATACGTGCAGTTAATGTCCGCATGCGACAAAAGAGGAAGGAGAAGACGAAGAGGCTTCGTACTCAACCAAGAGAGAAAGGCTTGTAGGCTTTGGCGGGTTGATCTACGCTCGAAGCAAGAAGTAACAGGTGATGCTTTGGCTCTTTGGGCTTCTGCGGTAGGCGTTGGCGGGTTGATCTACGCTTGGAGCAAGAAGTAACAGGTGATGCTTTAGCTCTTTGGGCTTCTGCGAAATGCCAAGACAATTTTGTGTGAATTATATTTGGATTATTGTGATTGAGGATGTCAGTGGAAGGAGATGGTGTAGGGGATAAAGAATTGAAGCTTCTGGGAAAGATAGATCATGAGGTTTTGAAGGTTTTGATCGCGCCCATGAAAAGAGCTAACGTCTTGACGAAAGCCACTAACTCACCACATGCTCCGACGCAGGTTAAGCTAGATCTTCCCCCTATAGACCTAAAGCTGGATGAACAGACCATGTACCTGGTTGGTCACGTCGGATCGAGGTTGCACTAGTAGGGAAGAGACTAGAGGGATACCTGACATGGGTTGCGCAAAGAGTGACAGCGCTGAATGGGGTGAGTGGAGGACCACGCATTACACCTGGCTAATGAACTCAATGGTTTCATCGATTGGCTCATCAATGGATAGCATTCGAAAGATGAGCGAAATATGGGCGAAGCTGAAGAAGATCTATGCTGAAGTTGAGAACCATATGAGGGTGTTTCAGATTTAGCGTTGTTGACCTCATTTTTAGTGAGGTCTAATCTTTCTCGTAGGAGTTAGGATCTAGCCTTAGGGGTCTTCCTTCGACTATCTTAGAACCTTAGAAATGTGACCCGCCTTGTTCTAAAAATTCAACCCGCTTCTGTACTCCTTTTGTCCCTTTCTGGAGTTTCGCGTGTGTGGTATCGACTTCTAACACTTAGAAGGATGAAACCAACGTGAGGAAACCCAAAAGGGATTCCCTAAAGGACCTTCCTGAGCCTTAGGGTGGCCTTTTGCACAATTCGCACTCCCGCGCACAAAACTTCGCAATTCGGAGAGTCGGCGCGTCCGATCGCCTCAATTCGCTTCGTCTGCACTGTTACCTGTCCAATGTTCGAGTTAAACTTCTTGAAACGATCGATCGCGGGTCGAAATTTTGTAAAATTTGAATTTTAACGCGTTTTTGACCCGATTGTCGATGACGTCGTCCGAGCGACCCCAGATGACAAAACAGACTGCACCGGCGCGTCGATTTTGCCTAGGGAGGACACCCATTTTGTTACGACGCCGCACGTGAATAGATCATATATAAATTAGTGTATATATATATATATATATCAATTTATATAAACCAAATCCTTTCTTTCCTCTTTAAGCCCTAAATCCCTAAACTCACGCACCCAAGCTCTGCCTCCCTTCGCTCTCCCGTTTGCGTGTCTGGCCTTTCCCTTTCTCAGTCTCGAGCCGACCGAGCTCCTCCTCCTCCACGCGAGAGAAAGTTGACCTCGTTCGTCCTTGCCTGACATTTT
>NW_018218266.1:325476-344728 GCF_001263595.1 Phalaenopsis equestris | reverse complement strand
AAAATAGTGCCGACACGGTACCACTATTTTCTATTAGATTTAGTTAGTTCAAATAAATTTATTAAACTCAACGTAATGAGTTCCATAATTTCATTTAGACAGTGAGAAGTCTCGTTAGCAACCGTAGGCTACCTCCTCCGAGGGATTCCCGATCATCCGATAGAGACGTCTTAATCTAGTTGTAGTTGTTGTTTTATGTGGTGTTTATGATTAAATTTTGAGTTGTTTTATATTTTGAATGTTGTGGGGGTGATTTTTATCTTGATTGATTTCAATTTTTGTTTTGGGTTTTGGTTTTGTGGCTATCCTAATAGTTTTGGTTTTCATGTAGGATGGCATTGTTGTTTAGCATGCAAGTTTGTGTTAACATCAAAAATACAGTATGAAAGTACAAGAAACACAGCGCTGTAAACTATAAATGCGTAACTGGCGAATCTTCTCGTTCCACCACCTGAAACTCAAAATGCATGTCAAGGTATTTTATATGAAGTAGGTTTTGGCGACTTACCTAACCTTAGGTCATATCTTGGTGGGTCCCTATGTGGGTCCCTATTAGTTTTTAGTTTTATTAAGGATGATTTTTATTAAGCAAAACATATTAAGTTTAGTAGACCTCCGAGGTATCCAACAGATCTGGAGGAAGAAGCAGGCCCATGCTTCCCTCTCACTGCCTCGTGAAAAGTTTCGAGCTAATTTAAACTTATTATATTGCTTAATAACTCATCCTATAAATATCTTTAATGCTTAATGAACAATAATGTTTCAATTATCCCTAAGAGTAGGGCAATTATCATTTGTGATTTAATTTGAAGATTATGTGGGTGAAAACCCTTAAAGAGGCAAGTTAGTGTTATCAAAGACATTTAGCCAACTTTAATTTAGGCTTGTAGTGTTCCAAAGTTGTTTAATTTTAGCTATGTCCACCTTTTCTAATCCTTATTGAACCAATTTTGATTTAGCTTAGGTAGTCACTACTAAGCCCTTAAGGTTTTGGTGGATGTCTTAGTATATATTAGAAAGAGATTAAAATTTCAAGTGATGATGATTTATTTTTGAAAGTAATTTGAGCACCAAATAGGGGTATTAAATTAGTGATTTATTAACACCCAAAACTATACCCCTAAGTCTAGGATCATTTATTTGACTAGACCTCCAAAATTCTTAATAATTTAGGAAATTGCAGTTTTATCCTCTAATTAATAAAAGTAAGATTAGTTTCTACCAATTAATTCCCTTATAATTCAATCATCAAAATAAGTTAGTTAGAATTAGAGGTTACCCTTTTCTCTCCTTGAATTAAGCCTAAATGTTAGTTAAGGTTAAATTTCAAAATTACACTTTTGCCCCTAAGGCTTTATCACTTCATAATTTGTGAAATTTAATTCAAATGACTTTAAAATTTTAATCCCACCTCACTCATGGGTCAATTAAGACATCAGAGGAGGAAATGTGTTTTTTTAAAATTTAATTTAATTTAAATATTTATTTTTATACAAAAATAGGATTTTTCAAAGAAAATTCTATAACTTAACCAAGGCAAATCCTATTCCTTGAAATTTTTATTGGAGGTAGACTTAGACTAGAGAATCATTTGGACCAAATTTCATAATTTTTTGAGTTTTATTTTAATTGTTAGAATTATTTCAAGTTCTGAAGTGTTTATCAATTTTAAAATATTTTAAATGTGGAAAATTAAGTTTTATATTTTTATTAAATTTCTATGATGTCAAGGAACACAAAGAAATAAATTTCACATTTTTATAATATTTCTTTGAATTATTGAAATTATTTTAGTTAAAATCCATTTTTTAGCTTTTAAAAATTATTTTAAGCTTCAAAATTTAATATCTTCACTTGGAAGATCAGGAAAAATATTGTAATTATTCCTAAGTGCTTAGAAAACAATTTAGAACATTTTCAATTTAGAACATTTTTGCTTAGAAAACAATTTAGAACATTTTCATGACTTTTATTATTTTTTGTGATTTTTATCATTTTTTAATTATTTTAATATTTGAAAATAGGCTAAAAATGAAGTTTTTATTTGTATTACCATTTTATTTTTATAAAATCCCTTTAACCACAGAGAACTCCAAAAACTCATTTTTATAATTTTTTTAGCTAGATTTTAATTGTTAAAAATCATTTTAGTGTTAAAAATGACATTTCACTTAGAAAATCAATTTGAGTTATCAAATAAGCTTTGAATGCTTTGAAATTTTTATAGAGAGTTCTCTGAAGTTCAAATCACAGTGGAGATAAAAGATTAAGTCATTTAAAAGTTTGTGTTTCCCAAAATTAATTTTCTTTGTGTTTTAAGGTTGATGGAAATCTGGTGTGTTCTTAATGACTTAACAAATGAAATATTTTTTAAAGGGTTCTCTAGTCACATTAAACCTTCCAAAATTTTCTTGGAATTTTCTAAATAACATGCTAATTATTATGATTAATTTATGCAAATAATAGACATAAACTTGAAAACTATGGATCTCTATCTAGAGGTCTCCCCTGACTTTGGAAAAATCAGGGAATGTTCCCTAAGACAGAGGCAACAACGTGCTAAAATTTCAAGTCATGGTGAAATATCTACATGCACGGAGAATCAAAAGACTCAAAATAGTATTTAATTAATTAAAAATAAAATATGCATCAAATAAACTTCAAATTATTCACATTGTTCTCCTCTGTTCACTGAGCAAGAGGGTATTTAAATTTTTTTTTTGTGAATTTTCTACACCAAGATATGAATTTTCAAAGTATATTGACATTTTCTGATTTATTTAATTCCCTGATTATCTATTTAAACGCACGGCACCATATCATCCTAGGCAACTCCGAAGCTCCATGCGATGCACCCCTATTTGATGTCGCCATCCACCTCAACGGTGACTAGGCCCGCAGTTCATCTAAGGGAGTGTTATCTGGCTTGATCTCATCCCTTGATGAGATAAATGCGTGATCAGACGGCTCTCCGTCATCGTCCCCAATGGCCCCCGGGATCTGTCCATCTTGTAGCCTTAAGATTTCTCTCATTTCTTATTAAATTGAATGAATTTTTTTTTAAAATGCTTGTCTACACTAAAGGAACATATCTATATGGTTAAAATGCCATGAAATTAAGCATAATCAAATGGAGAATCAAAATAGGCTCGGGCAGAGAGGGAGTTCAATACCATTGCTCTTAGAAGAGAAACTACAATCAGAGGTGCTCGACATGTTCATTGGAGTCCAAGGAGGATATGGATTGAGCCTCTTACTGTGGTGAAAGGTCTATGTATGAATTCGACCAAGCTCGATTTCAGGTGTTGGTCTAGAGCTATGCTAGGGTCTCTGTGGAAGAGGGATTTGATGGGGCTTCTCCTTCTTTCACTGTGGTGAAGGTGTGGGTAAATTTAATTTGAGTTTAGTGGACTGTGGAGGTTTATTGAGCTTTGTCCTGATTTTAGATAGAATTTTGAGCTCAAAATTGAGCTTCCACAATGGGAATCCGTGAGGGAAAGTGGTTGAGTTGAGCTTAGGAGGTTTCGAAGAGTCTCTATGAGCAATTTGGAAGGCTCTCTCTGATAAAATTTCAACTCTCCTCCCATGGCCATGGAGGGGAGTTTTTTTGAGGGGAGTTTTTTTTAAAAATGGCTTAAGGGTGGCTGTCATGGCCAATTATGGGTGAAAAATGATGCTTAAGTGGAAGGCAGAGAGGCTCTAACATTTGATTTGGATGAGGTGGCCTCTAGGTTTGAAATGGGTTGGAGGAGGTGGCTCACACTCACAGTTTTGGTGTTTTCCAACCACTAGGCCAGCCGACCAGGCCAGGGGAGGTGGCTAGGTGGTTAGATGAGCCAGGAAAATATGTCACAACAATTAAATGACTTGAGGTTTAGTTTTGACTAAAAATCCAAGGCTTAAGCAAATATGGAATCAAAGTCCCTTAATTTAGGGAACCTTTGGTCCATGTCTTAGATTAGGTGGCTTTATGGGATTTAGCTTGGTCACTAAGGTCCAACTAATGGCTGTGGAGTCATTAATTTGGTGGTTTTGGGGTGGTTTGGCTAATTTTAGTGCATAGGTCCAATGTGGGTTCAAATGACCAAAAATTGGGTTGGGATAGGCTAGCCATGTCAATTGACCCAATTGATTGATTCATTTGATGTATATGACTGTAATGAGAATTTTTGGTGAAGGGTTGAAGTGATTTTGAGTTCAATTGGAGGGTCAATTTGAAGGATTTTGGAATTATGGTTAATTTGGGCACGTTGGCTTAGACTTGGGTCTTGATTGGGCTAGCCTTGGGCTAAGTCTAAATTTATTGTTGAAAATTATCAATATGAATATCATAAAGAGTTTTTAACATAAATTGGGTGCCAATTTTAGGGTTAAGGCAATCAATTTGGTGAAATTTGGAGGCATAGCCTATTTGGGGAAAAATTTGGGGCTTTTGGACTTAAGTCAAAATTAAATGAAATTGAGGCTTCAACAAGGGCAATTGAAGGTCAAGTTTTATGAATGGGAATTCTATGAAGAGTTTTCAACATTAAGGTTTTCAACATAACTTGTGGCAAATTGAGTGGGCCATAAGTTTAATTGGGCGAGATTAGGGATTAGGCCATATGGTCAAAATTGGGGTTTTGACCAAAATCAAAATTGGGCTCAAATCGTGGACCAATTGAGCTTGGATTTGGTTTATATTAGTCATATGAAAGTTGAATTTGAGTTTAGGATTGATATTGGGTGGAAATGGGGACCAATTTGATGGATATTTGAAGTGGATTTGGAGAAATTGGGCCTTTAAAGGCAATTTGGAGGTTTTGGTCAAAATGGTAAAATTAGCCAAATTGGGTCATGTTGTAGTTGAGTAAAACGAAATTAGGAATATTTGGAAAGTTTTGGGAATTTTTGGAATTTTGGGCCAAGGAGGGGTATTTTGGTAATTTGTCATTTTTTGGTGATTTTGGGTAATTTGGGTATTTTCAAAAGATTTTAAATGATTTTTGAATAAATTTGGGTATTTTGGATAAATTTGGGAATTTTGGCCGATTTTAGTGTCCCAAGGGTATCTAGGTAATTTCGGGGAGTTTAGAGGCAAAAGGCTAAGTTGGGCATTTTTGTAGTGTTGGGATGTCAACCACCATAAATAAGCCATGGACCAATGGAAACCCCATTTGGGTCCTTTATGTATTGGTCTTAGCTAAACCCTAGCCTAGGGCCAGTGGGTTTAGGGAACCATCTACATGAGTATCACAAAAGTATCAAGGGCTCAAAGTTAAGAAATTTTGGTTTAGCATTTGTGAGTGATTGTGAGTGAGGTGATTGCTGGTGAGTGCCTTAGCTCTAGACCAACACCCAAGGTTAACCCTAAGGTCCAATAGCCCTATAGAAACTCTTCTTTAGCTCCCCCATAGTGACCCCATCTACTAAGTGCTAGAGGTAAGGACCAATATGTAGAATATGTAGTAGGACTTCAAGTTGAGTAAAGAGGAGTTTGGAATTTCTAATGGTGAGGGTTCCTTTTCTAGTTTTCTAGGAATAGCCAACAAGAAGTCCTATGCTAGACCTTAGGCTACTAAAGAGGAACACTAGACCTCAACCAAAAATGAGGTCAACAATATGATACCATCCATCAAAATTCAAATAAGGGCCCAACAAACTGATCCAACAGTGAAAACCTTTCACCAACCAAAGTAGAGAAAGCATTAAACTTCTACAACCTAACCCCCAAAGTAGAAACAACAAAAAAATATCAATAAACTTATAGGAAACCACAACAGTAGTACTATAATTTCCCAAAAAATTGTCCCAAGCATATAATTCCAAAATAAAAAAATTCATCAATCAAAACCCATGCCAACAGCCTACCAGCAGGCTCCCATACTGGCAAGAAACAAGCCCAACATCAAAACAAGTAATGAAGTCCCATGTAAAAACCATGTTACCCCACATACATTTCCCAGGCCAAAAGATGAAGCCACTGCCAACACATTTTCTAGTGCAAGCGTGCTTCCAAGATAAAGCAGAATTATTGTTTCCCTTATTAGAAAGCTGAAAGTAATAAAAATAGCAAGCATCAAGTGTGCCAACCCAACACCAAATCCCTTCCATCCATCCATCCATCAACAAATTCCATCCAATCCATGAAAAAAAACAAAGAGAAAGCCATAAATTTCATCCAAATCGAGTCAGAAATCCAAAAAATCCATAGACAGTCCCAATAATCAAGAAACAAAATAACAAAAGGAGGCATCAGATTATACACTAAGATAAGGCTCAGTCATATCACTTTTAATCAGCTTTGCTAGCATAGAAGGAGGAGAAATACCAACAATAGCTCCTTGCACCCTCCATTTTGCAAGCCAAACCGTAGATTTGTTGCCTTCTATATAAGTGAAAGAGTATGATGTATTTAAATGTTGCCCCTCTATAAAATGCCTAATATGTTTTAACCAAATTATAATATGCCATGGAGGGTTAAGCTTAGTTGAAAGAATATTGTAAAGAAGCTCAGAATCTATTTTTCAGAATGAATTTTTTGAGATTTAAAGAAGCAGCAGTTTGTAGAGCGGCAAGCACATCAATAATTTCAGCCTCAATCGGAGAGTTGGCCATACAAGGAGATGCAAAGTAAGTACAACACTTACCATGTGCATCCCTGAAAATCGCACAAATACCCTTACAGGCATTAGCAAAACTCCCATCAACATTAACTTTAATCCTGCCGTTTGGGGGTGGTGCCCATCTAATCAAGATGGGTGTCCTACCCCTACCCACATTAGGAGAAGAATTTTGTCCAGTGGAAGTCTACCAAGCCTTCTTAAAATAAGCCACAACAACAGAAGTAGTAGAGGGAGTATGACAAGAAACATCATATTTTTTGCTATTCCTAGCCATCAAAATAAACCATAATACAATGCCACAGAAATAACTATGCTTAAAGAAGGTTGAATCAAATTCTTTCCAAGTATTAATAGCTGCTTTAAGAGTCAAGTTTGATGGCAAAGAAATACCAAAGTAGAGCCCAATATGATGCCACACCTCTTTAGCAAAAGTGCATTAAACAAACAAGTGATTGAAAGTTTCAACCTCACTTTTACAATTGTAATAAAAGAAGGCAAGTGTTAAACCTTTCATTTTAAGTATATCATCTAGTGGGAGCAACTTATGAAAATACCTCCAAAGGAAAAAGGTGATAGAAGGAGATAACAGTTTGTGCCAAGTGATAGGATACCATTTCCAAGGAGTAAAAAAGTGCAAATTTGAGTAGAGCATTTTAGTAATAGAAGTACTAGAATGATGCTTCCAATAAGGAATATTTTTATCTTTAGCATGAATAGGAATAGTAGAAATAGCAGGAGCAACATCACCAATTAAAGAATTCAACATATTTAAGTTCCATTGGTCACCAATCCAACAATCAGAGACTAGCAACTTAGCATCATAACCAGAGAGAGGTGAAATAGAATACTGAGAGACACCCCAATCATCATTCCAAAATGAAATGTTAACATCCCCAATGTCCCACAAAATGAAGTGAGAAGCAACATCTCTAGCAGCAATAATAGCCTTCCAAAGCCTGGAATCCCACACTTTCCAATTGACTGTAGTGGGATGGGAGTTTTGACAGTACTTATAATGCATATATCTTGCCCAAAGAGACTCCCCCAAATGAAATTTGAACCATAGCTTACACATATTTATATCAATAATATGCTTCAAAGTTTTAAAGCCAAGTCCTCCAGCATGGTGAGGTTTACAAGTGTGCTGCCAAGTAGTCCAACTTTTAGAAGATCTAGTTCCCTCCCACAGAAACTTGTTAAATACAGTTTCAAGATACTTTTGAGTACTTTTTTTAGATTGAAGAACTTGCATAGAATATAAATAAAGGGTGGAAAGGACACTTTTCAATAAGGTAAGCTGACCCCCATTAGAAAGAAAGGTATTTCTCCAGTCATTAATTTTAATCTTAACTTTTTCAATCACCTCATCCATTTGAATTTGCTTTGTTCTGCCTCTGCTAATGTTAACCCCAAGATACTTAGTAGGGAGTTTAGAAATAGTGAAACCAGTAAAATTAGAAGCCCAAGCATGAGTTGTTGACGAAACACCTTTACCAAAATAAATAGAGAACTTAGGCAAGTTGAACATCATACCCGAAATATTTTGGAAATCCTTTAATACGACAATAATAGCTCTGATGTAACGTTTACTAGCATTAAGAAATAGAATGGCATCATCAGCATAAGCAAGATGGCTGACCACAATTTTATATTTATGAGAAAATTATGTGTGAATATTGAAGGTGTGGGTGTTGAAGATGCAACTTATTAACAAGCCTAGAAAGGTAATCAAAAGAAATAATGAAAATAGTGGGAGATAGGGGCTCTCCTTGCTTAATACCATTAATAGCAGAAAAGAAACCATGAGCTTTACCATTAACCATCACACTGTAACTGTTATTGGCAAGCCACCCTTGAATGAGTGAACAAAAATCATGTTTAAAACCATTAGCCTGTAAAATATTAATGATGAAGTCCCAACTAATTGTGTCAAAGGATTTTCTTATGTCTAACTTAAGGACCATGTTTTCCCCTCTGCATTTTTTGTCCAACTCTTCAATCATTTCCTGAGCTAAAAGGATATTATCTGTAATATCCCTACCTTTGATGAAAGCAAATTGCTATTCAGCAATAATGTGATAAAGATGGGGTTGTAATCTGTTAACTATAAGTTTGCTTATGAATTTAGATATCTTAGTGGTGAGAGAAAGAGGTCGGAAATTATCTCAAGTAATCTTATCATTAATTTTAGGGAGAAGTACAATAAGAGCAGAGATGAAATATTCACCAGGGTTATTTCCTAGAAAGGAGCTCTATATATATATATATATATATATAGGTGGAAGGAGCATTATTCGACTCCCTACATGTTAAAAGATGAAAACCATTACAATAGACTCAAAAAGGAACAGGTCCCCCTCTAGAAACCTATTACACAATGACTCACCTCTAAAAAGGGAGACCTGACCACAAAAGATAGCCATACGAAAAAGTGGGAAGGGAAAAGAAAATAAAAGTGACAAAAAGGCAAGACATAACTAATGGACAGGGAGATGTTTATAATTTCTAGTAGGGATGGTAGAAGATGCATTAAATTTGTGAGCCTTCCATTTGAGATGTGGGACATCAATGGTATCCCCATGAAGCAGAAGAGCTAATGTAGAGGGGGTGGTTTGGTGGCAACAGAAGTACAGTTTGAATTTAACCCATGCTTAACTAACAAATTGGCATGTTTATTAACTTCTCTGTAAATAAAGGCCAGGTTGAGGCAAAGTGAATCCTTGAGATGTTTGATTTTATGTTTCCAGTATGTGTAATGCCAAGAGGACTGGTCTTCATTTTTTAGAACATTGATAAGTAAGAGAGAGTCAACCTTTAGCCAAATATTAAACCACTTAGCAGATTTAGCAAAGGTTAATGCCCAGAAGACTGCAATCAACTCAGCTTCAAGGGCATCCCTTGCTTCAGTCGGGGCATGAAAAAATAACAAGCACCTACTGGAGGAGTCCCTAAACACTCTCCCCACACCAGCACCCCAGTTAGAGAGACTGCCATCAATATTGATTTTTATAATTGACTGTGCAGGGGGTATCCAATATACTTTCTCAACCATGAAAGGCTCACTGGATTCTTTGATCTTGAACTTATAGATATTAGGGAACTTTTTATACTGGATCAACTTAGTTAGGTAGGAGATGCAATTTCTAATGAATTGGTGACTCTGAACAGTTTTACCCTCATGTTTACTGCTATTTCTAGAAAGCCATAAGAACCAAGCCACAATGAAAGGTATAAGGGCACTTTTTCTTCCTTCCCAACTCTGCCAACCTCCAATGAGATTAGAGCAATCTATATCAGATCCATTCACATTCAGTAAATCCATAAAGCCTGACCAGACATCTTGGGCAAAAATGAAATTGAAGAAAATGTTCTTGAGGGTGTCCTAATTGTGTAAACATAGATAACACCTAGAAGGATTTCTCAACCCCTTTAATTTGAGAATATCATCAGTGGGTAGAAGGTTATTAAAAAGTATCCAACAGAAAAAAGACATGGAAGGGGAAAGGAAGCTATTCCAAATAGCATCTTTCCAAGGAACCAAGTCCCAACAGAAGAGTTTATCATAAACAACTTTGGTAAGGCTTTGATTTATGTAACTGTGACAAATAATTTTGTCCTTTCTTCTGTTATCAAATTTGAATTGGGTAATTTGAGTAAGGAAGGGTTCTAGAAGGAGAGTTGGAAGATTAGGAATAGACCATTGATCTCCCTCCCAAAAATCAGCCACCAACAGCTGTGAGTTAAAATCAGATGGGGGAGCACCCAACCAATCATTGGGACACCAAGTATCTAACCAAAAATTGACCTTACCAGCCCCCAAATCCCAGATATACATTTGTTCAGCAAGATGCCTAACCTTCAGCATGTTAACCCAAATCCTAGAATCCCCCAATTTTCTATGAATGAGAGAAGGATGTTGATTTTTATGGTATTTGCCCATCATAAATTTAGCCCAAAGCGAGTTTTGAGCTCTGAAATTAATCCACATTTTATAGAAATTGATTTGAATAAGTTATTGTAGCTCTTTGAAACCAATTCCCCCAGCCAAAGTAGGTTTAGCAACCTTCTGCCAAGATGCCCAGTGCAATTTTTGCCTCTGTCCAACCCACAAAAATCTATTAAAAGCTCTTTCCAACAGAATTTGAGTAATTTTTCTTCATAAAAGTAGTTTGGAGGATGTAGGCAGGAAAGGTGGTAAGAATGCTTTTCAGTAAAGTTATCCTAACCTCATTGGAAAGGAAAGATTGAGACCAGCTAGATAGGTGGGACTGAATCTTTTAAAACACATCATCAAACTGTATAAGCTTAGACTTCCACATATAAGATTAACTCCCAAATATTTGACTCCCAAATATTTGATGGGACAAATATTTGATGGGAGTCCTGGCTTTGGAGAAACTGGTGTAGTCAGAAATTCACTGCTTTAAGTGAGGGGAGTTTGTTATTAAGGATCAGTTGACACTTTGCAGGACTGAACTCCATCCCAGAGAGAATTTGAAAGAGAATTTGAAAGTTAATCAGGCATTTATAAACCTTTCTAACAACATTCATGTGGGCAGTAGAGAAGATCATGATATCATCAGCATAGATAAGACGGGACACAAGTAAATTTGATCTGTGGTGATATCTAGAATAATAATTAGAAAGGATAACCTCATCCAGCATTTTAGAAAGCTAATCCATGGCTATAATAAAAATGGTTGGGGAAAGAGGATCACCCTGCTTTAAACCAGCTAAGAAAGAACCCCAAGCCTTCCCTTTAATAAAGATAGAATGGTTATTGTTGATGAGCCATCTATGAATTAGCTTACAGAATTCTGGTTGAAACCCTCTTGCAGCAAGAATATCCAAAAAAAAATTCCAATCAATGGTATCATAAGTCTTATTGATATCTAGTTTGTAGATCAAGTTGCCACCCCTTCTGATTTTATTTAGATCCTGAAGCATTTTCTGAGCCAACAAGACATTATCAGTGATAGATCTCCCTTAATTGAAAGTAGTTTGATTTTGGCTGATAATTTTATCAAGGTGAGGTTGCAGTCTTCCCACAATGATCATACTAATCAATTTACTAATCATAGAAGTTAGACAGATAGGCCTGAAATGATCCCAGTTCTTCTGTAACTCAACGTTAGGAATAAGCACATAAGAAGAGTTTCTGACGTAACTGGTTAAGTTGTTGCCCTTAAAAAAGCTGATAATTGCCTCATTCACCACCAGTTTAATGGTATTCCAAGACTTCTTGTAAAAATCTGCAGTGAAACCATCAGGGCATGCTGATTTAAAGTTGTTAATGGTATTCAAAGCCTTCCAAATTTCAGCTTTAGAGGGGGGTTCAGAAAGTTGCAGACTGTTGATAAACTCAAAATTCTCAGTGAAGAGGCTAGCATTTATGTTAGAATTGAGAACAACATTAGTATTCAATAAAGCTTGATAGTGCTTGACAACATCCTTGGCTATACTCTCATTGCCATTCAACCAATTCCCTTCTGAATTCTGGATTGAATGAATTGTGTTGCATTTTCTTTTGTATCTAATATAAGCATGATAGAAATTAGTATTTCTATCCCCATGAGTAAAAATGTTTATTGAAGCCTTTTGTTTAAGGAGAAGCTCTTGGTGTTCAATTACAGTGTTTAAGTTGGTCTGAGTATTAAGCAACACAAAATTGTCAGCATAACCATTCTGGATAGGAACCTCCAAATCCTCAACTTTCTTTTTAGCAGATGTCACTCTAGAGTGCAAATTACCAAGGGTATCCCAACCCCACCTTTTAAGGGCTTTACTAAGATTAATATGAAAAATGCTGAGTTTGGTCATAGGGTCAGGATGATTAACCCCACACCAATTGGATTCAACAAATTTAATAAAATGATGATGAGTGGACCACATATTCAAGTATTTGAATGGGGTATTTAGAGTTTGAGTGGTGGGGGAAGTGATAGAAATTAGTAAAGGTCTATGATCAGACCCAACAAGGTTCAGATGGGTGACAAAAGTGAGGAGATATTGATGGAACCAATGAGCATTATCAAGGATTCTATCAAGTCTTTCCCAAATCTTACCCCTTTTCCAGGTGAATTGTGGCCCTTTATAACCTAAATTAAATAATCCAGCCTTCTGGATCTGATCACTGAAGAAAGTCATCTTAGGGATGTTAGGAACTCTGCCACAAGACTTCTTAACAGCAAAAGTAATATTGTTGAAATCTGCCCCCTCTTGCCAAGGGGAGCTCATATTATCACTTATGAGTTGAAGACCCCTCCAAAGCTCCTTTCTGTCCTCCTTGTCCTCCTTGTGATAGCCAACATAGATAAAAGTTGCATAATCCAATTTGCCTTGAATCAATAAAGAAATATGAATGAATTGTGGGTGGTCCAGCAGAATACTCCACTAAATTTCCTTTCTACAAAAGAAACAGATCTTGTCATTAGTATTAGTATAATAAGAAAAGGAAGGGAACTTACTGAGAAACCTTTGAGGGTTGTGTTGAACCATAGGTTCAAAGATAGGAAAACACCAAAGTTTGTACTTTTTGATAAGATTTATCAGTCTTCTCAAAGACTGAGTATGGGCATTCCCCTGATATTCCATCATAATAGATTAATCATGAGGGGGGTTTATATGGAGGGAGGGTTGTGATCTAGATCTAGTCCTTGCTCTAGAGATGGAGGGCCTAGTCTTCATTTTTCCCACCAGAGTCCATAATGTTCCCAATTTATAATCTCTGTGCTTCTGTAGTTTGTTTCTTTTTCCTTTTAGATTTTTTTGTGTGTCATTCCTCCTTTAACAAGAGTTCCATATCTGCAATCTTCATAGTATCAGGGACAGTCAAAGCATTCAAGGTGTTATCATTCACTTCCCTAGGAGAATCATCAACAGAGAGGGGGTAATAATATGAATCTCATTAATCTCCTCTCTAATGATCCTAGGAGTGGAACTAGACCCAAAAGGAACTGTGGAACTCTCAGAAGTGTCCATCAAATTTTCCTCAATTTGCACTTGAGTAGGATCAACTTCCATGGAATAATTAATAGTATCCCTCAGGTTTTCCTCAATATGCACTGGAATAAGTTCCTGAACAATGGTCATGTTATCAGTTGGCTTATTATTCACAGACTAACTTTGAGGATGATGAAGCCTGTAGCATCTATCCCTAGTATGACCAAACAATTTACAATGTTGACAACAATAAGGTCTTTGTTCTAAGACCACTTCTTGCTAAAACCCCTCCTTATCAGACCCAATCCAAACTCTTTTAATTTCCGGTAGAGTGATGTCTCTTTCTATAAGGATTCTTGTCAGGGCAGGCCTAACCTTCTTAAAAGTGGGGGCATCTACCTTTAGTGGTCTCCCCAAAGCACATCCAATATTAAATAGAGCATTACGGTTGAAAAAGGGGAGAGGAAGTACAGGAAGTCTAAACCAAAGTTTTTTATATAGCTATATATATATATATATATATATATATATATATTGGTAAAAGGAGCTACCTGTGGCTCTGTACATGTTGATTATCCAAAAATAGGTTACAAAAGATAGGACTACAAGAATGAACCCATCTACACTAAGAGGAGAAACTCCCATAGGTTCCTCATACAAAAATAACTAGTCAGTTAATTGTAGAAGAGGAAACAATCCTAAGATGAGGGGCATTAAAATTATCCCCATGTAGTAAAAAAGAGAGGGAGGGTGTAATTGACATTGAGCTCCACAAGTGGCTAGGTAATGTGTTGGCTTATTCCCTTCTCTATGAATGAAGGTGAAGAAGACTATCATATCCTTGATCATATGCCTCATTTGGATGATCCTCTATTGAATGTGCCAAGGGGGGTGTTTTCTATCTAACATATGTTTAACCAGGTGGGAAGAATCAACCTCTGCCTGAATGCAATTCCAATTGTTCGATTTTTCCATCTTCAGTGCCCAAAATAAAGCAAGAGTTTCAGCTTCCATTGGATCCTCAGCTATTGTGGGAGATTGAAAGTAAAGCAAGCATCTTCCTCTGGAGTTCCTGAAGACCCCACCAATGCCAGCCCTCCTGGGGGTAAGACTTCCATCAGTGTTAACTTTAATGAAAGGGAACAATGGTTTGTTCCAAACCACTTTCAACAACTTGAAGCTTTTCTGTTGATCCTGTCTGCAGATATTCTGAATATTAGGGAATCTTTTCCATTGAATCAATCTACTGATATAGGCTAGACAGTATGATACCACTTTATCCACACTTGCCAGCTGATCATCATGTTTAGCTTGATTTCTAGCATTCCAAATAAACCAAGCAATGCTAAAGGCAGAAACACCTCAATTTCAGCTCTTTCCAGCCTTTCCAACATTCAGTAAGCCACTGCCATTCAAGCTACAAAGTGTTGATATGAAGGTGTGCTTGTAAAACCCTCCATATCAGTTGAGAGTAGTTGCAATGAAAAAATAGATGGGAGATAGATTCATTATCATTTCTGCACAGGTGGCACATGGAAGGTCCTCTCAACCCCTTCAATTTGAGTATATCATCTGTTGGGAGTAAATTTTTAAAAGCTCTCTAAGAGAATAAAGACATTGAAGGAGTAAAGAATTGATTCCACAAACAGTCCCCCTAGTCCATCTTTTCTCAAATATAAACTTTTTCATATATGATTTTGGTTAAGCTGTGGTTGGGAACAGATCTCATAGGCAAATGGTCCCTTCTGGTTCTATCAAATTAAATCACCTGTTGGACAGAACTTTCTATTAATAAAGTTTTCAATATACTTTCAGACCAAGTATTGTCCTCCCAACACTCTTTAACCATAGTTTTACTATTCTGAACTTCAGGCAAAGGTTCAAGAACATCCTCTGGAGACCACCTGTCCATCCAGAAGCTTAAGTTCCCTTGATTTAGTTCCCATAGGAACAATTTTTCAGCACCTTCTCTAACTTTTAACATTTGTTTCCAAATTTTAGAGTCCCCCCCTTTACTGCTGATAGAACTAGGATGGGTAGATCTACAATATTTAGCCAACATATAATTGGCCCAAATGGTATCCTGCTGTCTGAATTTTAGTAATGATGAAGATGGTTGGAGACAGTGGGTCTCCTTGTTTCAAACCCCTGCAAGCTATAAAGAATCCATGTGCACTTCCATTAATCAAAACTGAATTCCCATTCCCCTCCATCCATCTTTTAATAATCATGCAGTAAGTATAGGTGAAGCCCCTAGCTGTCAATATTTCCAAGACAAAGTCCCAATTAATAGTGTCATATGGCTTCTCAATGTCTAACTTGCAAATCAAATTTCCTCCCCAACAAGGAGTGTCTAAGTCCAGTAATAACTCTTGTGCCAGCAGAACATTGTCCCTAATGTTTCTGCCTTTAACAAAAGCAGCCTGCTTGGGACTTATAATATTTTGTAAGATTGGTTAGAGCCTCATCACAATAATCTTACTTATAATTTTACTTATCACATTAGTAATAATAATGGTCCTGAAGTTCTTCCAGCTCTCCTTTAGACTTGATTTAGGGAGATAAACAATGTTGGCAGCACTGAAGTACATTGGTAAGTTACCCCTGGAAGAAATACTGAATTGCATGGATTATGTCCCTCTTGATAATTTCCCAGGATTTTTTATAAAAATCAGCTGGGAACCCATCTGGTCTAGTAGACTTGGAACTATCAATTGAGAAAGTGCATGTTTAATCTCCCCTTCTTCAGGAATTTCAGCAAGGTTGACAACAACAGTGAATTCCTTATGTGATTCAAAAAGCCTGTTATCAATGGGCTCCCTCTTTAGATTTGTGAATTGCATCAAATTTTGACAGCAATCTACAGCACTCTGAGCAATATCCTCATTCTTCCTAAGCCAGTTGCCTTGAAAGTCCTTAATCTTGTATATGTTGTTGCTTCTCCTTTGATGCTTGATACAAGCATGGTAAAATTTAGTGTTCCTATCACCTTCCTTAGACTTAGTTTGATTGGATTTTTGTCTTAGGAAGAGCTCCTGCCTGGCCACAATAGTAAGCAACATATCATTATCCTCAAGAAGTGTTGCTTCATCCACCTGGCCAAGTATATTTCCTTCCTCCAAATCCTTGAGTTTCTTCTCAGCTTGTTCTACAACATTCATTATATTACCAAAGGTACTCCAATTCCACTGACTTAATGAATTCCCAACCTTTTTCTATAATCTCCATAGCCTTATCAAGGTATTGTGATGCTCACAATCCTTCCAATTCTCTTTAACAATATGAAGAAACCCCGGATGAGAGGCCTAAAATTTAAGATATCTGAAACTAGACTTGTCAGGCTGATTAGATGCTGATATATTTATAAGAAGTGGTCTATGATCAGACCCTGCCATGCTAAGATGAGTGACAATAGTGTGTAAAAATTATTCTAGCCAAATGTTGTTTGCTAAAATTCTGTCTAGCCTTTCCCAAATTTTACCTCTTCTCCAAGTGAAATCAGGGCCATGATACCCCATGTCAAAAAGCCCTGAGGCTTGGATGTTGTCATTGAAATTAGTCATGATGGCAGTATTAATAGGTCTTCCACCCTTCTTTTCAGTAGGAGATGCCAGACAATTAAAATCCCCCCTACCAACCAAGGCTTGTCAGTGTTTGAACTTATACTCCTTAGATTATTCCAAAGTTCAATTCTAACTATTTTAGTACAACCAGCATAAACAAAAGTAGCATAGCCATCCATTCCATTCATATTGAAAGAGATATGGAGGAATTGATTTTGGTTCAGCATAATTTTGCAATTCAACTCATTTTTGCACAGAAGCCAAATCTTACTGTTAATGTTCCACATAATAGAAAATCAAGGGAAAATTTTTTTGATACTTTTGGAGATTTGTGTGAACCAAGGGCTAAAAAATAGCTAAGCACCAAATTATGTGCTTCTTATTTAAATACTTTAGCCTTTTAAAAGATAAGGGGTGGGCTAAGCCCCTTATGTTCCAACATAGGATGTTAAACATGTTGAAGTGATTTAGATCTCCCCCTAGTTAATCTAGGAGGTGATTGTCTTCTTTTTGAATTCTTGCTTCCAGTCTCCTGACTGTGAGAGTCTATTCATGGAATTTTCTTCTTCCTCTTCCCTTTTTTATTTGCCACTCATTCTCAAGTGTATGCTTCATCTCCAACACCAATGAAGCATTTGGTGTGTCAGCATTGTCTGACCCATCCTACTGTTCATTTTGTATACTTGCCTCAACTTCCATTGCAGTATTGTAATTCAATCCCTCCCCCATGTTAGTGACTATAGGCACCATATTTGTCTGTTGAACATTGATTACATGTTCCTTAGCTGTGATAGAAATCATCCCCTCTTTCTCTTTAGTCAGACGTCTGGGAACAAACTTCCCCAGGGGAAGGAAAGGATCCTCCCCAACAATTGTCCTCATGGTCAGTGTGGGAACTTCTTCACTGGCATGTCTTGGCATCTGCTCAGAACCACCAAGTACCTCTTTATTCTGAGAAAGTTTTCTGGATTGGGGGATGAAGCCTATAGCATTTATCCATAGTATGACCGAACATTTTACAATGTTGGCACTAGTATGGCTTATGTTCAGCAAAGGTTTCCTGCCAGAAGCCCTGAGTTTCAGAGCCTATCCATATCCTTTTTACCTCAGGAAGTGTGACATCTCTTTCCACCTGTATTCTAGCAATTGCAGGTCTAGCTTTGTTGAATGTTGGGGTGTCCACCTTAAGTGATTTCCCTAATGCCCTGATAATGTTAAATAATGCATTAAGCTTGGAGAAAGGAAGGGGAAGTCCTGGAAGTTTATACCAAATGGGCACCACTGGAGGCTCCTTACTTGGATGAAAATCAGAGGTCCAATTTTGAATTTTTATTGTAACTCCTACAATCACTAATGTTTGCTTAGCAAAGAGCTTGGCATATTCCTCTTCCACTGAAAGCTGAATTAAGAGATGTCTCCCATCTAGGAGACCAATTTTTCAGGCCTCAATGAAGTTGAGGGAGTTAAAATATTTTCTAACAAGTTCCATCTTGGGGAGTTCCAATTGGAACTTTCCTATTAAAGTGAACTTAACTTCATCTTTCAATGTGACCAATTCCTGATTTGTAAAATAGACAGTCGTTTCCCCATCTATGGAACCAAGAGGATGAATACATGGACAATTATTTTTCCCAGTTACAGTATCATGGAATTCCTGTGGAAAAATTAGTTTCTTAGGATCTTGTAAAAGATTAGTAGCTCTTCCCACCACACCAGCATATGTGGCCTTGGTCCACTGAGCATCAGTGTTTACATCAATTTGAGTGCCCATGGTTAAGCCCCCAACAAGATGTAAACAGAATAACTCACCAACCAGAGACCCCCCAAACCAGAAATAGCCAAGGTAGTAAATAGAAAACCTCCAAGAGACCAAAAACAAAGTCTCAAACATCCTTAACAAAATAACACCCCGAACAAAAGACAAATCCTGGAATATAGAATAGACTCCCCTGCAAAAACAAAAAAATAGGAAGTACACAAACCCACAAGAAACCAAGACAACCAAGCTTGGCTTCAATGGAACAATAACCACTCTCCACTTGGGAAAATACAGAAAGTGGAGAACACCACCAAGATGAAGACCAAGTAAAATGAAAGCCCCAACAGATCACCAACTTCAGCTTCCACCACCAGCTTATCCTC
>NW_018218266.1:299537-325398 GCF_001263595.1 Phalaenopsis equestris | reverse complement strand
TTTTCCCATTATATATATATATATATATATATATTAAGGAAAAGGAGCATTATCCGGCTCCTAACGTGTTAATTAAAAAGGTAATTACAAAGTTTGGGTTGGGAGAGGAACCACCAAAACTAACACAAAAAAAGATATATAATACTCACTCATAAGGGGGGTCCTCAACCTCATTACAACTCACACAAAATCACCCAAAAAATGGAAGACCAAAACAGATAACATAACATAAAAAATGGTCGTATACCCAAAACATATACATTTATACCCAACCAAGGACCTAAACAAACAGCATTTCCATGAAAACTGGGAGATGAAGCCAAAAAATTATGGATCCAAAGCAAAGAAGGCTCTCAAGACAAAACAAATCCTGTAAGCTCTAAACCATGGCATCAGATCATGTAAAACAATCGCCAAAATCCATCCAAAAGCACAGGAGACCTAAATAGAATAAGCAAGGGGTGGCCAAGACTGCATATCGGACATCAGAATAAAATTTGGATCCAAAGCAAAGAGGGCTCTTGAGATAAAACATATCATGTTACCTCTAAACCTTGCCATAAAAACAGGTAAAGCAATCACCATAATCCATCTAGAAACATAAGAAACTTGATCAAAGTAAGTAGGAGATGTCTGGGAATGTTTATTAGATATCAAAATTTTAATAAGGGCATTATCATAGATAACATCCTGCGTCATCATACCGGAGAAACCATTCACCATATGAAATATGATAAAAAATAGAAAACAGGTGCAAAGTAAAGCGAAAAATTAATACTGAATCAAACATGGCTCCCCAAACAAAGGCTAAATCCTGATAAAGGGGACTCCTAATCTATCCCCATTAAGAAGCCTTTTCAAAACATCAGATAGTTGTAATCCAACCAAAATATTTGCATTGCCCATTCTCGCCAATGAATCAACAGATGTATTGCCCTCCCTAAAAATGAAACTCAAACACATCCTGAGGTTTTTATTGGATATAATGAACCAAATCCTATTAATAATGCTTATCACATTCCAAAGGGGTTGTTGAGATTTAGAAAGAATTTGGAAAAGTATCCTGGAATCAGATTGAAAAAATTTTTTAGAAAACTATAAAATTGAAGCTATTTGTACCATAAGGAGAATAGCCCAGCACTATGATTCCATAGGGCACTCTGCAATAACAGGAGAAAACCCAAAAAATCTCTAAAAACACCACCAACCCTAGCCACAGCGTTATACCAACTACAATCAACATTGATTTTGACCCAGCCAACATCAGGAGGCTGCCACCTGAAAACCAGAAGCCTCCTAATTGCAGAGGAAGCAACACCCTAAGCTTCATCTAAAAAATTTCTGCTTAATTTAAAATAGTGTGATAAAATATAAAAAATAGTAATGAAGGAGGAGGGGAGAGAATTTTAGTACTTAAAATTGTTTCTGGCCATCCACAGGAACCAAAAAATAGTGAGATTAAAATGGTCAAACTTAATTTGAGCAAAACATGAATCCTTCCAAACCGGGAGAATGTGTTTGACCTCAAAAACCTGCGGCCAAACCAAACCAAAATAATTGCCAATCATGCTCCAAACCTCTTTAGCATAGTGACATTCAAAAAATAAATGTGCATAAGTTTCCTCATCACTAGAACAAATGTAACATTTAGAAGCCAATCATAGGCCCTTTAACTTCAGAATATCATCAAAAGGTAACATAGATAGGAAAATATCCATAGTATTAAAGAAAAGTAAGGGGAAATATGATTGCGCCAAATCACATTCCCCCACTTCCAAATTGAGAAGGTGTGCAAATTTTAATATAGCATCTTGGTAACAGATGCCTATAAACTGAACTTCCACATAGAGACATCCCTTTTGTTTTGATCAATAGGAATTTGAGCAACCTTAAATGCATTATTACCAACAGTGGCAATCAACTTATCAATATCCTAAGATCCATCTCTCTAAGAATCAGAAATCACATTATCATTGGTTGTAGCATCAGAGGGAGAAACATTGTTCAAACCCCATTGCTCATGCCAAAAGGAGAGCTTCCCATCACCAATGTCTCAGTAAATAAAACTATTTGCTACAACTCTAGAATTAATAATAGACTTCTATATTTTAGAATCACCAACCTTCCAAGAAATTAAAGATGGGTGAAGATGCTTACAATACTTTTGATGCATGAATTGAGCCCAAAGAGAAGCCCTAGCTCTGAATTTGAACCACAACTTACAATTGTTGATTTGTGCAATGTGTTCTAAGTGATTGAAACCAAGCCCCCCAGCATAGCGTGGTTTACATAGTTTATCTACACTATTTGATTGTGCAATGTGTTCTAAGTGTTTGAAACCAAGCTCCCCAGCATAGCGTGGTTTACATAGTTTATCCCAAGTGATCCACCTCTTCCTAGGCCATCCCCATACCAAAGGAATCTGTTAAACATGTTATGCAAAATTTTTAAGGTGCTCTTCTTAAGATTCAATACTTATAAAGCATATAATGGGATGCTATGAAGCACACTCTTCAGCAGAGTTTATTTACCCGCATTAGAGAGTAAAATATTCCTCCAATCTTCCATTCTCAATTTAATTTTGGCAACAACATCATCCATCTGAGCCTGTCTTCTCATTCCTCTAAGAAGATTCACACCCATATATTTAAGGGGCAAGGAAGCACACTTAAAACCTGTGAAATCTGTAGCCCACATCTTGTATCATTTTTAACACATTTCCCAAAGTTCATCAAACATTTGGGCTGGCTAAAAGTAAGCTCAAAAGTATCTTGGAAAGCTTTAATGTTAGCCATTAAAAATTTTAAAGCAGCTTTAGAAGCATTTGAGAAAATAATAGCATCGTCAGGATAAGCCCAATGACTAACCAACATAGTAGATCTATGAGAGAAATTCATATGAGGATGTTGCACCTGCATTTTAGTTATTAATCTAGAAAAATAATCAAAAGCTATGATGAAAATGGTGGGGGAGAGAAGATCACCCTTTCTGATCCCTCTACTAGCAAAAGAAAAACCATATAAGTTTTCATTAATAAGCACACTATAATAATTTTTAACCAGCCACCTTCTGATCAGAGATATGAAAACTCTATTGAAGCCTCTAGCTATTAAGACATTCAAAATGAAATCCCAGCTTATAGTATCATAAGCTTTTTGTATTTCTAACTTAATCACCATATCCCCTCTGCATCTCCTATCCAAATCTTCAATCATCTCTTGAGCCAAAAGAATATTATCAGTGATCTCCCTTCCCTTAATGAAAGCAGATTGCTCAGAGGCAATAATAGCAGACAGGTATAATTGTACTATTGTAACTATCAAATTACTAATAACTTAGATATAACAAAAGTGAGTGAAATCAGCCTGAAGTTCTCCCATCTATTCTTGTCATTAGATTTAGGGGTGAGCACAACTAGAACAGAAGAGAAAAACTTACCAGGATTGTCTCCAAGAAAGAAACTCTAGATTGTAAGGGTTACATCTTTTTTAATAATCTCCCAACAAGTCACATAAAATTTAGAAGTAAACCCATCCAGCCCAGGAGCTTTATTTGGGTTGATATCTTTGAAAGCCTTAAAATATCTTATTTTGTAGGAATATCAAAGAGTTACAAACCAGCCACATAATCTCTATTGTCTTCAAAAAGAGTATCATCAACCGAAAGTAAGTGTGTATTAGTACCAATTAAGTCATAAAAATAATGCACAACCTTATTACCAATCTCTTGCTCTCCAGTAATAACATTGCCTTGCTTAGAGATAATCTTAAGGATAGTATTAAGATTCCTTCTGCACTTTATGGTAACATGAAAATATTTTGTATTTCAATCACCACAAGTAAAGATTACATCATTAGCCTTTTGTTGCAGGAAATTCTCTTCCAAAGTAATGACATCGAGAAGAGATGCATGAGCAGAAGCCACCTTCTCCATCATCTCTGGACACCTTTCCACCTGAGCCTCCAGCTAGCCCACCAATTTCTTAGCTTCAATGACCTTATTATGAACATTACCAAAAAATTTCGTATTCCACCATTTAAGAGCTTGAGCTACCCTGTTATGTAATTGCCAAAGTATGTACCAAGGACTCCCAGCACATTGAAAGTGCCAATTTCACTTAATCAAGCTTAGAAGTGATTCATGAGAAGACCAAACATTAAGAAATCTGAAATTATGATTAATAGGTTTGTTATTGAAAGCAAGAGTAATCATAATAGGGTTATGATAAGATGAGGCATGATTTAAGTGCAAGACTCTTGCAATTGGGTAGTACCCAATGAAAACATGATTGCCAAAAAAATGATCTAATCTCTGAGCCAACAAACTCCTTCTCCAAGTAAACCGAGGACCAAAAAAACCCAAATCAAAAAAACGAGCTTCTCTGATATTGCTGAAAAAATAATTCATGAGATTAATATCACAAGCCCGTCCACCCCTCCTCTCCTCAGGCACTATAATCATATTTAAATCCCCTCCCACCAACCACTTATTAGTAATGGCCTCCCCCATACTAACAAGTTTGTTCCACAGTAAATATTTGTCATGTAAACTGAAGTTGGCATAACAAAGGTTGCCGGCCCATGAAATTCATCCAACTAAAACTTAGTAAGAACATATTGCTTCTCATCTTTAATTTTGGAGAGGTTTACAGAAAGTTTCCAAAACACCCATATTTTGTTACTTCTGTTGCAAAAGTAATTATACTGCTTAAACTTGCTAAAAATTCTTTCTTTTTGCACAGAAACCAAAGGCTCCAAAATCGCAAAAGTGTAAATTTAATGAACCCTGCTCAAATGCTTCAATCAATTAAGGGAGGTAGGGTTAGAGACTCCGCTAATATTCCAAATTAAGATATTAAACATGATGTCTTAAGCCTGCCCTCCTAATAGATCTAGGAGGCGTGCTAGAGTAAACACCATGTCTTCTAACCCCCATTAGAATAATAATTTCTCTCAGGTAGAATGTTTGCAACATTTAAACTAAGCATCTCATTATTCCTTTTGTTCTTATTTTTATGTGCTCTTTGGATTTTCCACTTAGTTTGTAATGGTTTGGTTGCTTCATCAACATGATTATGTAAAACATTACCAGACACAAACCTTCCATCCTCTAGTATCACTTGCCTAGCCAAAGGCTGTATCTCACCTAACACTCATGTTAAGGATGAGGTCAGCTTCCCAACTCAAGGCCCTGCTCCAAACATAATTGAAGTAGGGAACTCTGCAACATTATTATTTAAATGAGATATATCTAAAGCATGAAAAAAGGATCTGGGATAAAATTCTCATTGGTATGGTGCATAATCTTTCCATGGTCAGGTAACATACCCCAATTAGTATTTAGATTATCTTTCCCAACATCAAAGGAAAAGTTAAATTCCCTCCCATTAGTAACATTTAAATTGGTAGGAACAATATTATTTTAATCAGTGAGCATAGGATTGTTCACCACCTTATTTTACAAATCAGCATTAATGACCTGTTCATTATCTAAAGATTGAGGCTGCTCAACAACAGTAGCATTACCATCATCACCATGTTCAATATGTTCCGTTCTCCTATTATCAAATTTGCAATTAGGTTGCAAACGGTAACAATGAGGTGCGACATGCCCAAACATACAATAATGTGAACAATATAAGGAATGTCACTCAATTTCAACACTTTTCCAATAGCCCTGATGGGCAGAACCTATCCAGATTTCTTCACAAAAAAGGTTGGGTAATATCTCTTTCAACCAAAACACGAGCTTCCGAAGGATGTATAAGTGTGAAAGTAGAATTATCTATTTTAAAAGGCTTGCCATAGGCAGCAACAAGAGAGAATTAAACCTCATGATTAAAACGATGAAATTTAAGACCCAAAAATGTAATCAAATTGGAATAATAGGAGGTTCAGTCTTAGGATCAAAGTTAACTGCCCATTTGAGGAGCTTCATTATCCAATTTTCTATCCTCATCATACGTCTAGAGAATAGTCGAGTTTAATTTTCATCATTGGAGAGTTGAATAAGGATATGCCTACCATCTAACAAACCAATCTTCCACAACCCCTTAAGTTTCATAATATCAAACTCCTTCTGAATAACTTCAAGAGGAGGATACCCATAAATAAATTTGCCAATTAATGCAAGTCTATAGGAGGAAGATAAAATATTTGTTTCGACATCAGACATGAACATTGCAGGCTTACCGTTCTTCTTCCCCAACTTTTTAATGAAGGTATAATCACCCACCATAATCAAAGACTGATGAAACGTTGTCAGCACTAAGAAGTTAAGAAGTTACCCGTTAGAAGCTGTCGGTCGCCGGAATTGAAATCTCGTCGCTCGCTTTGGAAAGGCATTTAATTTACTTATATATATTTAGAAAAATATGAAATCAAATTGATCCCATATCTTTCATAGTTTAAATAAAAGAGCACTACACCGCAAGCCACGTATATATCCTTAAAGGTAAACACAAGACTTGAGGGTGCAACTCGATCAAATAAACTAAGAAACATATGACATCCATTTGGTTTGCAAAAATCATTTTATTTATAAGCCAAAAGTTTGCCTATTTAATATGAAAAATTATATATGGTTTATATTAAGCTGGGTTCTTGAAAGTTTCCTATAAAGGCAAGCCCTTATAGTTAATTACATCTTAGATAACTAAATTCATCTAAGAAAACTCTCAATAAAAATCAGGGGATATTATCTACAAAGAGGTCAAAGGATTAGGACTTTTCAAAGAGATCGAACAAAGTGATGTGAAAAAAGAGTGGCCCAAATTTGGAACACATTACGGAATCCAAAGAAAGAGAGACTAGGGATGTCATAGATCTGGAGGAGAACCTCGGTGACTTCCCAAGCTACCCTATGGTTTGGCTTCAGTTTTGGTATGGTTTGGCTTCAGTTTTGGAATGGTTTGGCTTCAGTTTTGGAGAGAAATTATTTGAATGTTTCATCTTGCAAATTTTATTAGTGAGGGCTTACATTTGTATGAAAAAATTACACGAATAGCCTGAAAGATATGAGGATTTAGGTCGTGACGAATGATAACCTTCAAATCCTAAAACGAGTTAGGGCTTATATTGTATAGCAGAGCCATACAAAGGCCTAAAGATAAGGTTGAGGATTTATGTTGCACTAGGTGGATAACCTAGAAGTCCTATGACTTGGTTGTCAAATTCTAAAGAAAGGATGGTTTAGCTGATGTAGACATGTTTTGCTTTTGAAGATGGTCGTGCTGCCCACAATGTAGCTCTAAGCTCATTGTCATTGCGATTTTAAGCTTTTTAATGTGTTGAGTCATGATGTCAAATCAAATCTTCTTGAGGGTCATGGTTGTTTAAATATTATGGGGCGTATTAAATTTGATTAGAGAAACCTCAGTTAGGATCCTACGGTTCCCTCATTCCGGTAACACTATTTTCTTTCGGATTCACTTAGTCCAAATGAATTTACTAAACTCAACTCAATGAGTTCCATACTTTCATTTAGACTATGGGAAATCTTGTTAGCAACCGTAGGTTACCTCCTCGAAGGAATTTTTGATCATCTGATAGAGACATTTTAATTTATTTGCGATTTTTATTTTGTGGTGTTTGTGATTAAATTTTCAGCTGTCTTATGTTTTAAATGTTGTGGCAGTGAATTTTATCTTGTTTGATTTTTAAAATTTTTCTTTTGGTTTTATGGTTATCCTAGCATTTTTAGTTTTCATGTAGGGTGTCATCGTTGTTTAACGTGCAAGTTTAAAGCAAGAAGTACAAAAAATAAATGCAATAATTTAAAAGCATACCCATCGATTCTTTTCATTCCTCCACCTGAAAGGTCAATACTTGCAAGACATGTATAAAATTTTGTAATGAATTTAAATTGCTAAAGTATATGAAAGTATAGCTACAAAAACCCAAAGTTATGACTTTATAGAATCTCAGAAGATCTTGGTGGATAATTTTAGAACAAAATATGGCAAGTTCAATTTGCCCTTCAAAATATCCAAAAGATTCCAAAGTGTTCGGGGGAATGATCTTGAACTACTGATCTCTTAAATTATTTTGAGTTCATTTAGAACTTATCATATTTTTCTATTAATCATCCAAGGTTAGAGTGTGATCACCCCATTGCCTAGTGAAGCTTGACAATTCAATTACCCAAGGATAGGATACTTAATCAATTTGATACTTTACTTTAAAGATTATATGGATGAATGCCCTTAAGGCAAGCTTAAGTCATTAAAGATTTGGTGCTCATCACAAATGGGCTTGGAGTGCTTAAGAGATGTTAGTCCACAATCATATTATCTTCTAAATCCAATCAATTGAGTTTAGAAATTAAGCCTAGGTTACTACCAAGCCCTTAACAATCATAATGGAGGAAAATGGTGGTGGTTAGAATTTTGGTTTAAGTCACATATATTTTTATTGAAAGATCACATCATTCTCAATTTTAGGCCTAAGATAAGTAAATAATCATCTTCTTAGCTTAAGACCATCACTTAAGAATCATTTGAACTTAATTGACTTCCAAGCCATGAAGATTAGGGAAATTATAGTTTTCTTGATACTGTGAAAAGGTGGTAAGTGAGTTTCTACCATTAACCTATTGTATAACAATCATCCAAACATTTTCATTAGGATCAAAATTACTCATCCCCAATGGTTAATCCTAAATTTTGATTAAGACACCAAAGCCTAAAATTACTATCCTGCCCTTGGGGTTCCTCATCCTATAACTCTTTAAGAAAAATTCAAATGGCCTTGAAAATCTTTGAGTATCCCATCCATGGATTAATTAAGAATATCAGGGAAGAAGGCAAGTTTTTTTCAAAATTTGATTTAATTTAAAATAATTATTTTAACCCAAAAATGAGATTTTTTAGTGTTAATTTATTTAATTAATCAAAATGAAGTTTTAATTTATAGGAAAATTATTGGACGCCTAGGTCAGAAGAATACTTAGAAAAAATTTTATGATATGTTTTAATCTTCAATAATCACTTTTAAATTTTTTATTAAACCCTCATAAGTCCGAGAAACTCAGAGGAACAAATTTTATATTTTTATGATTTGCAGTTAATTTTTTGTAATTATTTTAATGGGAGAATAAGTAAAATACATTTTAGGCCTTTACAAATTTATTTTTAATTTAGAAAAATTGGGAAAAATATTTTAAAGGGATCCCAAGTGATCAGAGAACAATTGCACATATTTTGAACTATTTTTTGTATTTTTAAAAATCTTAATTATTTTAATTATTTTTAATGCAAGATATACTTTAAAAATAAAAGATTTTCACAAAAATGGATTTTATTTTTATTAAATGATTCTGATCACAAGGAACTCAGAAAAGATATTTATCATATTTTTTCTATGCTTATTTAATTTAATTTAATTTAATTTATTTTGTGCAAAAATACTATTTTTACTTGCCTAATCCACTTTAGTGGCAAAATCAACTTAAATAAATTTGAAATTTTTACAGTGAGCTGAAATGATTCTTATGAACAATGTGGAATTGATTTTTTTAAATTTTAAATTGTATTTAATTTAAATAAATTAATGCAAGGTAAACGTTTTTAATTAATAATAGAAAGATACAAAATTATTCAAATCATCACATTATTTTTCATAAGCTCCTCTGACCACACAAAACCTAATAAATATGATCCCATAATTTTTTGAGGAATATTTTAATTGATATAGTTAAATAAAGCCAAAATAGTCACTTAGACTTGAAAATTATGGTTAGAAGCACAGAGGTGCTCTCTAACTTTGGAAAAATCATAGAAGATGCCCTCTGTCATGAGGAATAAACCTTAAAAATTTCAAGCAATGGTGATTAGTATTTAATCATAATGAATTAAAATACCTCAGAGAGTGTTAAATTAATTTAAAAATCATATGCTTGGAAAATAATTTTTATTTTTGGTCCACATTATTCTCCTCTATTCAGTGAGCAAGAGGGTATTTCTCTTTTACTTTTATGATTTTTCTAAAGAAAGATATGGATTTTTGAAGATCAGGCATTAAAAATAATTCACAAAATTCATATTTTCTTATTTAAACACGCGGCGCCACCTCATCCTACGACGGCTCTGAACTCACACGCGGCGCTCCACCATTTGATGATGCCATCCACCTCAGCTACCACGTGACCTGCCTTTTTGCACCAAAGGTTGGTCTGTCTTGATCTCCACCATTGATGAAATAAACACAAGATCAGACGGCTCTTCATTATCGTCCCCAAATGACCTAACCCGAGAATAGTTCACACTAAATACTTAATATATTTGCCTAGACTTGACCAAATCACATGGGGTTTATTTCTAAACCTTCATCTACTCAAGGAGAACATATCTATATGGTTTATCAAGAATGAAATAAAGCCATTACACATGGAGAATCCAAAGAAGCTTGAACTAGGGTTAGAGCTCAATAAATTTGTCTAAGAGGGGAGGCCTCAATCAGATGGTTATGGTAGCTTCGATTAGAGAAGCCCTGGTGAATTATCTACTTATGTTTTTGACCACGCTCGATTTCAGGTGTTGTTCTAGAGCTAGGTAGAGCTAGGTTAGAGGCTGTTCAGGCTGTTCGAGAGGGGGCTTTTGTGGGGGATCAACTCCTCTTACTGCGGGGATGGTGTGTGCACAGTTAATTGGAGTTTGGTTCACTGTGGGGCTATGGAGAAATGTTTCCTAGTTTCAACCTAATTTTGAGCTCCAAATTAAACTCTCACAGTGGGAAAAATAGGGGAAAAATGTTTGGCTTGAGCTGAGGAAGGCTTGGAGAGTCTCTGGTGAGATTTTGGCAGAGTTTCTACAAGGATTTTTCTTAGCTCTCTTTTGTCCATGGAGAAGGTGCTTTAAATAAAGGGGCTTCAATTTGGGTTCAATTAAGTGCTTATGTGGAGGGCTTTAAAATGCCAAATACCAATTAGAGCTGGACACATTGGATGAGTGAAATTGGGTTTGAGTTAAAGCATGGGGGTCTCAGTTTTGGTGTTTTCCAGCCACTAGGCCCGCCGACTGGCCAGGGATGGTGGCTAGAAAAGTCATGTGAGCTAGGGGGAGGGTTAATTATGATTAAACACTAATGGTTTGTCATGATGGCAAGTATTTTTTGGTTTAGGCCCAAAAAAGGATAAGATCCCTTAAATCAAGGAAATCAAGGGACCATTGGTCCATAGCTTCCATAGGGTGGGCTAAGTGGGTCTAGTCTGGTCACTGGGATCTATTTGGTGGCTGTGGTGTCATTAATTTAGTCATTTAGGCATGACTAAGCCAAATTTGGTGAAGGGGTTCAATTTTGGTCAAATTATCATGAAGTTGGATTTGGGCTAGGCTAGTGATACACCAAAATAATATACTCTTTTAAGTACTTATTTTATGCTTATTTTTTTGTGATATTGCACATTAAAGGTGTTTTTTGTGTTTATGTTGCAAGCATTTCATTTTTAGTCGTTTAGAGCAAAATTGGCAAAAATGACGAAATTTAGAGAAAAAAGAGCCAATTTTGGGTTCTGGCGTATCATGCACCAAATTCCAGACAGTTGGTTCATCATGCATCAGGGACGACTTCTTCAAATTAAGCCAGTTCGAGATGAATTTTGGGTCTAATTTTTAAAGGGACACTATTTATACACACCCCTTGGAGTGATTAAATGCATCTAGACCCTTTGGAAGGTTCTCTTATGAAAGGATATGACACTTGGATCAAGTGACACATCTTTTGAATACAAAAGAGTTAACTTTTGGGAGGGAATAGGGAATTTTGAAGTGACACATCTTTTGAATACAAAAGAGTTAACTTTTGGGAGGGAATTTTGAATTCTTTTCCAAAGGAGGCAACCAAAAATAAAAGAAGAAGACTTGAAGAACTTCTAAGGGAGGGATAAAAGAGAGTTTTTGTGGGTGTCATGAGAGTTAGAGAGAGTGAACATGAGATTTTCTTCTAGGTTTGTAAGAGGAGAGGAAATGTGAGAGATTTCTTCTTCATTACATTTCTAAGAGAGAATTGGGAGTGTTTGTAATGAGAGAAAGATTTTGAGAGAACTTCTAGGGATTTTCTTGGGAAGGATTGTAAGATAAGTTGTATTTTTATTTCTTTTGTTTTGTAAACTCATTTTTATATATGAAATTCATGTTTTATCATATCCTCCTCATGAATTCCGACTAGTCTTCTTTATCCTTCTCCCTACTTTGAAGATATGGTTTTGTGAGGAATAGATTTTATTTTCTACGATTTTAAATGATAATAAGTTGTGATGATTTGAAATTTGATCTTCATTCACTTTTCGATCCAGCCAATTAAAATGTTAAAAATTTTTTAGAGACATATGTTCTTAAATGAGATATGATTTCTATAGCATAGAGAGAATCACATTTGATTTCATGGGAGAGTATGTCATCCATGGGATTGGGTGCAAATAAATAGGGAAATATACTTTTGTTGGATTCAGAATTTGAGATTTTAAGGTGACAGATTAAAACTCCCAGTTCAGTTGATTGGAAACTGTTGGCCCTCAGTGGTGGGAGTATTGGGAGCTCTAGAGTGGCAGCCTATATCCTCCCAACCTAACCACGGAATTAGGGACCAAACTTTGGATTAGTCAAAGTTCTTTATAACACTTGGAAGAGGGTAAAGAATAAGATTGCTCCTATTTGGCACAAAATAGTTTTTATATATATTTTCAAATGGTTTCAATTTCTTCACAAACCATATACTCATTCTAAAGGGAAAGGATGTTTTCTTAAATTTAAACTTTCTGTCACAACAAAAACTTTATTTAATTTTTGCAATTTTATTTATGAAAGTTTAGTATTTAATTTAGTTTAATTTCTGTAATCTTACATCTGCATTATAATTAGCATTCACCTGTGTAGTCAATTTTCAAAATTTTCACTTTACTTTTATTTTTGTTTTTATTATAAAATAATTTTCAAAATTTACTTTAGGATTTTCTAGCTTCCGTGTGGGACCGATATCTAGGACTCCATTAGAGCCCTTTATTACTTGCACGATACGTATACTTGCGTTGATACTTAGGAGAGATTTGACAGTTTAAAAAAGAGTTTTAAATGATAAATTATATTTACAAAAAGTGTTTTGTTAGTATTATATTGCATATTTATTATAAATCTGCCTGTATCAAGTTTTTGGCGTCGTTAAGTGGTGTCAACTTCATAAATTTTTTGCATATATAAATCTCACCATGTCAAGTTTTTGGCGTCATTGCCGTGGAAGTAACGGAAAATATTAGTATTTTGTTTTACTTTATTTTATTTCAAAAAATTAAAAAAAGAAGAAAGGGTGTGTTTGTAGTTTAATTTGAACATTTTCTTATTTTAGTGTGTTTGCTTATTTTTAATTACTTGCTTTATCAGCTTATGCACAGTGTAAGTTCTGAAACGTCTAGAAAGAACTGTTAGAAAATTTTGAAAACAACAAAAAGAGAAAGATCAGTTTAACAAAATGGCTTGCAATTTAAACAATGTTGGAAATGAAAATGAACATCAACAGAGACCTTTAAGAGATTATGCAAATCCATAACAGATGAGATTCATTTGAGTATACAAAATCCTGATGTAGCTACCAATTTATTTGAACTTAAACCTGTTATTATCCAAATTGTACAAAACAATCAGTTTGGAGGAACAACTACTGAAGATCCTAATTTACACCTTACTAGTTTTTTAGAATTGTGTGCTACATTTAAATATGATGGAGTGTCAAATGATGTCGTCAGACTTAGAATTTTTCCTTTTTCACTAAGGAATAAAGCTAAGAAGTGGTTAAACTCATTAGCACCATGATCTATCAGAACATGGGGAGATTTATCTCAAAAATTTTTATCAAAGTATTTCCCACCTTTAAAAACTACTAAGCTTAGAAATGATATCACATCTTTTTGTCACTTTGAAGGAGAATTGATTTATGAAGCCTGGGAAAGATTTAAAGATCTCTCTAGAAAGTGTCTACATTATGCATTGCCAGATTGTTTAATAATTCAAAATTTTTATAATGGGTTGGTTAGATATCTTAAATCAATAATTGACATTGTTGCCGGTGGATCATTAATGTCAAAACCATTCGATGAAGCATATTTATTAATTGAAGAGATGACCACTAATAATTTTCAATGGCCCTCTGAAAGGGTAAATCCAAACAGAGTAGCTAATATACATGATTCTGATGCAATATCTATTTTAGCTGCCCAAATAGTTGTTATATCAAAGAAGTTAGATTAATATGGAATGAATTATTCTCAAACAACACCTGTGCTTGAGGAGAACTCATTGGGACTAATGATAGAATATCAATCTTCTTATGAGACTTTAAATGTAATAAATAATCATTCTAATAATCTTTATGTTAATTATAATAATCATGGTTGGAAGAATTATCCAATTTTTTGTTGGAGTAACAATAATTCTAATGCTGCAAATCTGCAATGGGGAAACAACACTGCAAACCAATTGGGAAACTCTAACAATTAAGGAGACCAAGCTTATAAACCTTATTACCCCCCAAAATTTAATAATTTGCAGAGTAAGGAGAAAAATTTTTAATGGAAGAATTGATATTACAGATGGGTAGTCAATAACAAATTCAAGGAGCTGCTATCAAAAACATGGAAAATTAATTGGGACGTATTGCTACTGCACTTATCAATAGACCTCCATGAACATTGCCTAGTAATGTTGAAGTAAATCCTAAAGATCAAAATAAAGAGTAAATTAAAGCTATTCAGCTGAGAAGTGGAAAAGAATTAGAAAATAGAGTTCAGCAAGAATTTGAAGTTGAAAAAGATGAGGTGGAAAATGAAAAATCTGGTGAAGTTGTTCAGTTTGAAGTAGAAAATCCTATTAAGCCAATAAAAATCACTGTAGAAAGACCACCACATCATTTTCCTCAAAGATTGAAGCAGAAACATAGAGATAATAAATTTTCAAAATTTTTGGAAATATTGAGGAAATTACATATAAAAATTCCATTTGTTGAAACTTTGGAACAAATGACAAGCAATGTGAAGTTCATGAAGCATATACTTTATAAGAAAAGTAAGTTTATAGATAATGAGACTGTTGCACTCAGCGAAGAGTGTAGTATTATAATTTTGAAAAAGTTTCTTGAAAAACTTAAAAATCTGGAAGTTTTACAATTTCTTGTGCTATTGGCAAATGATTTTATGGAAAAGCTTTATGTGATTTAGGAGCCAGTATTAATTCTATGTCGTTATCAATCTTTAGAAGGTTGTGCTTAGGAGATATTTCACCTACAACTGTAACTCTACAGTTAGCTAATTGTTCGATTACCTATTCTAAAAGAGTTATAGAAGATGTCCTGGTAAAAGTCAATAAGTTTATTTTTCCTGTGCACTTTATTGTAATAGATATGAAGGAAGATAATTAAATTTCTATCATTTTAGGAAGACCATTCCTAGTCACTGGAAGAGTGTTGATAGATGTGCAGAAAGGAGAACTAACTTTGAGAGTTAGTGATCAAGAGGTTACATTTATTATTGCAAAATCAATGAAATACCCTACAAAAGAGCAAGAGATCGAATTATTCAGAATGGATATTAATGAATATTTAATACATGAATATTTCAAGGAACCTTTTGAAAGGGAATTTAAAAAGGAATATATGGAATATCAAGATGAGGATATAATTCAAGATGAATCTATGGAAGTAAGTAAAGAGGATAAGGATTATGTTCAAGAAAGATTTGACATGTTAGATCCTACAGAAAGTAACAAGAATTTGATTTCATCTTTTTAGAAACTCTCTAAACTAGAACTGAAAAAGCTTCCTACACATTTGAAATGTGCATTTTTAGAAGATTTACCTACATTACCTGTTATAGTACTCTCAAAATTAACTGATATGCAAGAACAACAGTTATTGGAAATTTTGGAAAGATATAAGAAAGCCTTTGGATGGACATTAGTAGATATTAAAGGAATCAGTCCTTCAATTTGTATGCATAGAATCTTATTAGAAGATCAACATGAACCAAGAGCTGGCCTTTAAAGGAGGTTAAATCCTATGATTAATGAAGTAGTAAAGAAATATATTTTAAAATGGTGAAATGCTGGAATAATATATCCTATTTTATACAGTGCTTGGGTTAGTCCAATTCACTGTGTTCCAAAGAAAGGAGGTGTGACTGTAGTAAAAAATGAGCAAAATGAACTAATATCATCAAGACAAGTCACTGGTTGGCAAATCTGCATAGATTATAGAAAATTAAATTATGTCACCAGAAAGGATCATTTTCCTTTACCCTTTTTGGACCAGATGTTGCATAAATTAGTTGGGCATAAATATTTTTTTTTAAATGGATATACTGGTTATCATCAAATACTTATTGCTCTAAAGGATCAATAGAAAATAATATTTACTATTCCTTATGGAACTTTTACTTTTTAGCTAATGCCTTTTGGATTATGTAATGCAACTGCAACATTTCAACGATATATGATGCCATTTTTCAGTGATTTGATTGAAAAAGGGATTGAAGTCTTTATGGATGATTTTTATACATTTGGAACTTCATTCAAAATATGTTTAAATCATTTAGAGAAAGTTTTGGAATGTTGTGAAAAGACTAATCTCGTATTGAACTAGAAAAAATGCAATTTATGGTTGCAGGAGGAATTGTGCATGGACATAAAATTTCAGAAAATGACAGGTAAGTAGATCCTACAAATATATAGGTAAAATCAAACCTAAATTCCACCTACCAAAGTAAGAGGAGTTAGGAAATTTTTCGTACATGCTAGATTTTACAGGAGATATATTAAGGATTTTCCAAAAATTACTAAACCTTTATGCCAACTTCTGGAGAAAGATAAAAAATTTGACTTTGATCAAGATTGCCTTAAAGCCTTTGAAACTTTAAAGGAAAAATTGATCACTAGTCCTATATTGTTTCACCAGATTGGGAGAAACCTTTTGAATTAATGTGTGATGCTAGTGATTATGGAATTGAAGCTATTTTAGGGCAGAGATATGATAAGATTTTTATATATTATGCTAGTAAGACTCTTAATGATGCTCAAATTAATTACACCACCACTGAAAAAGAGTTATTATCTATTATGCATGTTTTTGATAAGTTTAGATCATATCTGATTGGAGCTAAATGAGTTGTGCATACTGACCATTTGACTATTAAATATTTGATGCAAAAGAAGGATGTTAAACTAAGATTAATTAGATGGGTACTTCTGATGCAAGAGTTTGATTTTGTAGCAGTCGATAGGAAAGGGATTGATAATCAAATTGTTGATCATCTATCGAGGCTAGAACAAGAAGAAATACTTGAAATGGAAAAAGAGATTAATGAAACTTTTCCTGATGAACAACTTTATGTTGTAAAGGATGGGAAATATCTTGTTATGCGGGTATTGTAAATTATATTGTTAGTGATATTTTACCATAGGGATTAACAAAACAACAGGAAAATAAATTCATTCATGATGCAAAATCATATTTTTGGGATGATCCATATTTATATAAGTAATGTAAGAATTTAATGATGAGACAATGTGTGCATTATAAAGAAATTCAAGAGATTATTCAAAAAGGCCATGATTCTAAAATTGGAGGACATTTTGGGAATGATAGAACTTTTCACAAAATTTTACAATGTAGATTTTATTGGCCTACTCTATTTGGAGATGTTAATATATATATCAAAACATATGATCGGTGTTAGAGAGTACGTAATATTTCAAGAAGAAATGAAATGCCTCTAAATTTTAATTAGGAAATTGAAATTTTTTATGCATGGGGATTAGATTTTATGAGGTCATTTATACCCTCATTTGGAAATATATACATATTGATTGCAGTGGATTACATTTCAAAATGGATTGGAGCAATCACTTTACCTCAATGTGATGCTCGTAGTGTTTCAAAATTTTTAATTAAGAATATTTTAACAAGATATGAAATGCCAAGAGTAATCATTAGCGATGGAGGATCTCATTTTAGAAATGCAATAATTGCAAGATTGGTGGAAAATAATATAGTGCATAAAGTATAGTGCATAAAGTTGCAACTGTGCAACTGTTTATCATCCCCACACTAGTGGTTTAGTAGAAGTATCTAATCGTGAAATTAAGAGAATTATGGAAAAGAGTGTTAATTCTAGTAACATGCATTGGTCTACTAAATTAGATACTACATTAAAGGCATATAGGAAAACCTATAAGACACTTATAGGAATGTCCCCTTATAGCTTAATTTTTGGAAAGACTTGTCACTTGCCAGTTGAATTGGAACGTAAAGCTTATTGGGCTATAAAAGAGTTCAATTTCAATTTGAAAGAAGGTGGTGAGAAAAGAATATTGCAATTGAAGGAGCTTGAGGAAATCATAAATGAACAATACGATAATGCAAGGATTTATAAGGAAAAGATGAAAAAATGGCATGATCGAAAGATAATAGAAAGAGAATTTGAACCTAGACAGGAAGTTTTATTATACAATACAAGATTGAAATTATTTCCTGGAAAATTGAAGTCTAGGTGGAAAAGGCCATTCAGAGTTATAAAAGTCTAACCTTATGAGGTAGTTAATATTCAAGACCCCAACACTGTAAGATTATTTAAAGTGAATGGGCATAGATTGAAATCATATTTTGATGGTCAAAGACCAGCTCTTAAGAAGACAGTAATGTTGGGTCACCCAGAAAAAGACTGGGAATGTTGAGCTGACGACATTAAACCAAGTGCTTTGTGGGAGACAACCCATTTGTATCTTTGTTTATCTTTTTTTTTGAGTTTTTTTTTTATTTGCAATATTTCACGTATATTTATGTTTTTGTATTTATGTAGATTTTTATTTGCCTAATTTTATGGAAAAATTGAGAAATTATTGGATCAAAATCAAACGGCGAAAATTCTAAAACTTGCGCATGATGTGCCACTTTCCACAGAGTCGGCGCATGATGCGCTAGATTGGTGCATGAAGCACTGCAGGTCCGAAAATGTTTAAAAACATGTCAAATGGCAGTTTTTTGCGTTTCTTCTCCATATAACTCCTTGTGGTTTCTTCTCATATAACTCCTAAAAACCAACTCCAAACCATATTTTAGGGGGGAAAACAAGGGAAGAGTCACTATTTTTCAGTTCTTATGGCTTCCCACTCTAGAAACTCCGCTAGATTTAGAATTTTCAACTGGAAAACATTGTCAATTTTGATGCATAGAAATTACATGATTGAGTTCTAGTGAAGAAGAAGCTTATCATAGAAAGGGTTTTATGAATCGAGGATTCAACACGCCGAATACTTGAGTAGAAGAGACTATTGCATAGAGGCTTCTGAAAGTGCTTTGCTACACTACTATCGCTGTTGTTGTTTCCATAGTAAAAGAATTTTATGCAAATCTTCTTGGGATCAATGAAGGAATGATTTACGTGCAGGGCAGGTTTGTGCAATTCACTCCTTCAAGAATAAACAAGATGTTTATGATTGAAATATTGTCTATCTACCATTATGCAAACATTACCCATACCACAGAGAATATGAATGAACTCTACCGTTACCGTACGAATGAAGATGCTAATTGGGAGACCAGAGATGATGGAAATGTAAGTTTTCCTTCAGCATTTTCAAATTCAATTTCAAAAGCCTGGCATTTCCTTATTGCATTGAAATTACTGCCTACCATGAAAATTGGTAAGGTCACTAAGGAGAGTGCCATTCTGAATTACTGTATTCAAACTAAAAAACCTATTGAGGCTGGAGCTATTATTATGAAATAAGTTTTGGGTTTGATTGTGAATTGATCTACAAATGGACTAGGACATCCATCCACTATTTTCTTACTATGAATTCAATCGCAAGTACCTTATGAAAGTTGGGAAAAAGTGTTATTTCCTTGTAAGTTGATGGATCCAGAGTCTACTGCAACTATATTGGAATGGGAGATGAAAATGACATGAATGTACTGATGGATCAAGGATCTCAGAATTCATCACCTTTCATCACCTGCAGAATTCATCACCTGTTCAGCCCTACTACAACTCAAGTGTACTTTCAAAGAGGATCAAGAAGATAGAAAAAGATGTGTTGAATCTCATGCACGTGATTGGAAATATTACTGAAATGATAGATTCTTTAGATTGAGACTGAAGGAACATTTTGAACACACACGTATGTTCAAGAAACATGCTTGGATTGAGGAGGAAAATTCAATTGATGACTTTCTATTTTGACCCTTTTACAATCCGCATGTGTATTACAATCGATGGGAGATATCCCGGAGGACGATAGTGAAGATGATGTTTGAACTTAATTTATACATAGAATGTTTTATGTAGTATTATTTTTTTAGTTTGTTGTGTTGGATTGCATTTCCTTTCTAATGAACACTATTTATGTTTAAGTTTTGAATTTTGATGTTTGGATTTTAGTATTAGGATGTTAGTTTGCTTTAGAACACTGAATTTGATGTTTGTTTACTTAAAAAATATTAGTTTGTATTAAGCGCAAAATTTATATATAAATGTCAGTGTTGTGTTGTTTGTGAAATTTTAGTGTTAGTCTGATGTTTATATATGCTTAGATAGGTTTATTTGAGTCAATAGAGGTTGAAGTATAGTGGTACGGAGCAGATTTCCACAAAAATCGAAATCTGGAAAATTTGAGCTTTGGCGCATGATGCGCTTAAGATCCAAACACGCTATATTGCCTAGAAAATCATGAAATCGCACAGACATTCTCCATTTTCGTTGCTTTAGTCATCTTATACCATCAAGACAATGGTTTAAGGCATCACATTGTGGGTGATAGAGAAGGATTTGAATGCTAAAAACTATAGATTTTATCTTCTCTTGACAAGCGCCTCACTTTAACTAAGAAATTTTATATTTTCACCATGGATTTTGGGTGATCCAATAATTTGAATTTTTGATGAAAATACCTAAAGAAAACTCACGGTGAAAAGTTTCTTATCAAATATCCTTGCTTGAGGAGTTAGATTTTTTATTTAGTAATTTATTTGTTTATTTGGACTATATTTAGTAATTTATTTGGACTATATTTGGATTTTTATAGAATTTTCAAATGGCTCCCCTAGTTAAAAAAGAAAGTTGTTCAAGGACTTTGATCAATGAAGATTTGTTAGTTTCAAAGCCCAACATAGTTACAATACTCAGATGGAGACCAGGAGAATGATCCAAGAGCAGGCGTTTACAAACGCGGGTGGCGAGGTTGAAAGACTGATTCTTGTCAGGAAATGAGAAAGATTCTACTAGTTCACTATAGTAGCAATTGTCCCGATGTTTTGGGAGTTTTTTTCAAACCTGAGATTCACTATTGATGATCACATAATTGTTAGAGGTGAACAAGTTGAGTTTACTGTTGATCAGATCAATACTATTTATGGTTTGAGGGGTGTAATTTTTGATGAATATGACACATTTGTGATGACTGATTCAGCACTGGAGGAAGTGATTGCATTTTTAACTAATGGAAGATGGGAATAGAAGATTAAGAATAACAAGATAGTTAACTTCCCTGCTTCAATGTTGACTATTCAGTCAAAAATATGGCACTACTTCATTTCTACTAGATTGTTGGCAACAAATCATTTGGCTGATGTTACTAAAGATAGAGTTGTACTCAACTATTGCATTCAGAACATGAAGTCAATTAATGTGGGTGCACTTATAGCTGAACATGCTCAAATTATTTCTTGTAATTCTACAGCTAGAGGATTGGGATACCTTGCCTTTATTTTCACTCTATGTGAACAATCAAAAGTAGAATTCCATAGAAATGAAGAGAGATTGCAGCCACAAAATCCGATCGAGAGACATATGATTCAGAGAGTAGAATCATTTGTTGAGTCTAGAAGTGGAAGAAGGGATAGACCCTCTACATCTGCTGCAGGGGCATCCAATTCTAGATATATATCACTTGAAAGTATTATGGACCAACTGATGATTCAACAGATGGATATAGTAAATATTCAAACTCAGTTGGGAGAGATAGGAACTAGGAATGCATATAATGATGAATATCAGCAGAGGAGAGTTCAACGTGATTTTGAGTTTGAAATTGACATGGTAAGACACCTTAGGGGTGAAACAAATGTGGACTTTCCTACTTTCCCCAGTTTCACTCTGTATGCTCCATCCAGGAAGAAGAAGAAGAAGAAGAAGAAGAAGAAGAAGAAGAAGAAGAATCAGATGATAAAGTGGAAGGAGATGAAGATTGATATTTTATGAGTCTTGTTTAGTTGTTTTAATGTTTTTTTGTTGTTTGTGTTTGTATTAGGATGTACTTTTATTCGAAACTTCTTATAGTGAAAGACTTTTTATGTTGTGTTGTGAACTGAATCTGTAATATTTAATCTGTAATATGTGAACTGAATCTGTAATATTTATTGTAAACTTTCATTTTTTCTGCATTTTTAGTTTTTTCAGTTTAGTTTTTCAGTTTTTGTATTTATGTATTTAATTCTCAGCAAGTTCTCTAGAATATATTATGTTTTATTTAACTCTTAAAAGCCTGTATGTAGTTTTACAGTTAGTACCTGCAGTATACCAGAACCCAGTTTCATAGTTAGAAATCTTCTTCATGTGAGTTTTTATTTTCATGCATTTACTATTTTCTTTCACCTGTTAAATTTTATATCCAAAATATTCTTAAATTCACTTAAAAACTTATGTTTGGGGGAAAGAAAAATTTATTTTGAAATGTAGTAAACTAAATTTTATTTGTCCTTAGGTAACTATATTTTTAAAAATTAATTTAACATGGCCTGGGGTATTAAGATTTAACTTAAATGACTATACTTCAGTTTGTAAGTATTATAGTAAATTTAGGTAAAGTGTTTTTAACAGTGAAGGTCAATTCAAAAGTTGAAGATATTTGGTATGATAGAATAAGACTATGCTTTTCTATTTAAAGTAAAGGAAATTATATTTTTGAAGTGTTAAGAATTTTAGAGTTTCATGTAAGAAGAAAGGAATGAGACTCTATGAAAAATCATATACCAAAATGAATTTATAAAGTAACGAAAAGTATAGAGTTTTGACTTTAAGAAGAGGATAGTGAAGTTCAAAATCATTAAAGGCTATCCAGATATAGTAATTCTCACTTAAAAAAGAAATAGAAAAAGAAAAGAAAGGATTGAAAAGATCCAAAATGAAAAGAAAAAAAGAAAGAAAAGAAAAAAAAGAAAAGAAAAATAAGCAAGGAGAAGCTTGAGGAGATGCCTAATAAAAAATTGGCTTCACTTGAAACAACTTAAGGAAGGAGCTTTATTCATTTTCTAAACTTATATTGGAGTATTAGTAACATTCCTAGTAAATTTTTCATGAAGTTCTTTTTCACATGAATGTTCTAAATGTCCTTAATATGACAAATTGCAATTCTTCTTGAAATGAATAGAGATTCAGAAATCTTAAATTTGATTTCTAAGTATTCCTAGACTTAGAATTTGAATCTAAGTTATTAAACAGTTTTTCTTAAATTTTTCTATTCTATTTATTAAACTAAAGTATAGAAGCTATAAGTTAATCTCTATCCTAAGTCATATGCTTTTACGTAATAAAAGTGTCACTTGAGGACAGGTAACATTTAAGTTTGGGGTATTTTGATACACCAAAATAATATACTGTTTTAAGTACCTCTTTTATGCTTATTTTTGATGATATTGCACTTTAAATAAGGGTATCTTTGTGTTTTTGTTGCAGATTTTTCATTTTTAGGCATTTGGAGTAAGAATAGTAAAAAGGACGAAATTCAGAGCAAAAAGAGCCAATTTTGGGTTCTAGCGCATCATGCGCCAAAATCCAGAGAGCTGGCGCATCATGTGTGAGGGACAACTTTTTCAAATTAAAGCAGTTCAAGACAAATTTTGTGCAAATTTTAAAAAAGATACTTGTCCTACACACTATGATTCAATGCATCTAGATACTTTGGAAGGATCTTTTATGAAGGGATATGACTCTTGGATCAAATGACACATCTTTTGAATTCAAAAGAGTTGACTTTTGGGAGGGAATTTTGAATTCTTTTCTAAAGGAGGCAACCCAAAATAAAAGAAGAAAACTTGAAGAACTTCTAAGAGGGGACAAAAAGAGAGTTTTTGTGGGTGGCATGAGAGTTAGAGAGAGAGAGAAAGAGACTTTTTCTAGATTTGAAAGAACAGAGGGAAGGTGAGAGATTTGTTCTTCATTACATTTCTAAGAGAGAATTGGGAGTGTTTGTATAGAGAGAAAGGCTTGGAGAGAACTTCTAGGGATTTTCTTGGAAAGGATTATGAGATAAGTTGTATTTTTATTTCTTTTATTTTGTAAACTCGTTTTTATATATGAAATTCAGGTTTTATCGTATTCTTCTCTTGAATTCTGAGTAGTCTTCTTCATCCTTCTCCCTACTTTGAAGATATGGGATTGTGAAGAATAGATTTTGTTTTGTACCATTTTAAATGATAATAATTTGTGATGATTTGAACTTTGATCTTCATTTACTTTTTGATATGACCAACTGAAATGTTAAAAATTGTTGAGAGACATATGTTCGTAAATGAGATATGATTTCTACAACATAGGGAGAATCACATATGATTTCATGGGAGAGTATGCCATCCATGGGATTGGGTGCAAATAAATAGGGAAATATACTTTTGTTGGATTCAGAATTAGATATTTTAAGGTGATAGATTAAAACCCCCAATTTGGTTGAGTTGATTGGAAACTAATGCGAGATTATTAGCCCTCAGGGGAGGGAGTAGTAAGAGCTTTGGAGTGGTAGCTAGTATCCTCCCAACACCACGAAATTAGGGACCAAACTTTAGATTAGTCAATGTTCTTTATAGCACTCAGAAGAGGGTAAAGAATAGGATTGCTCCTATTTGACACAAAATAATTTTTATATATATTTTCAAATGATTTCAATTTCTTCATAAACCATGTACTCATTCTAAAGGGGAAGGATGCTTTCTTAAATTTGAACTTTCTGTCACAACAAAAACTTTGTTTTATTTTTGGAATTTTATTTCTGAAAGTTTAGTATTTAGTTTAGTTTAATTCCTATAATCTTACAACTACAATTTATTTAGCATTCACATGAGTAGTTGATACACCAAAAATATATGCATTTTTAGACCCATATTTTATACTTATTTTTGGTGATATTGCACTTTAAAAAGGTGTTTTTTAAAAAGGTGTTTTAAAAAGGTGTTTTTTGTGTTTTATTGCAGGTTGTTGACTTTTAGGATTTGAAGCAAAAAGGAAGTAAAAAGGATGAAATTTGGAGTCAAAATGGAGAATTTAAAAGTTGTTCAACGCCGACGATGCCAAAATGGGCACAGATGGCACCATTTGATAGAGAAGGCAGATTTAATTAAATGTCCTCTTGCACAAACGATGACAGAATGGGCGCCGACGGCTCCAGTGTTGGTGCAGGCCCTATTTCTAGAATATTCTATGAATTTGGATGCTTTTTATGATTTTTTGAAGAGTTTTTTGATGCATCTATTGGAGAACCGACCTTTGGCTCTATTTATGGCCAAAATTTGATCAGAACCCCCCCCTTATGCACCATTTCACATTCTTCCACAGAATTAGTTCTCCTCTTCGTACGCCTACATTCCACACCATTCCACACCATATCTTAGTTATTTTCTTTATAGTTTTTGAGTTTTGTTGGTGAGTTTAAGTGTGAATTCTTCTCTAAGATGTGTTGGAGAGGAAGAGAAGTGAGATTTTTCTTCTTCCTACATTTCCTAAGAGAGGCTACGAGGGATTTGCTTTGAGAAAGAGTTTCAGATCAGTTTTGTTTGTTTATTATTGTTATATGAACTTTCTTTTATATATGAAATTTGTGTTTTGTTGTATCTTTCTC
>NW_018218266.1:275267-299223 GCF_001263595.1 Phalaenopsis equestris | reverse complement strand
AAATAGGGAAATATACTTTGTTGGGTGTAGAATTAGAGATATTTTTAGGGTGGCAGACTAAAAATTTCCAATTCAATCTTAGTGTTTAAAATCTAAAGTGATAACGAAAGCGAGAGTTAGCCTTCAGGGGAAGGGAAATGGGAGCTATGGAGTGGGAGCTAGTATCCTCTTAGTCTAGCCACAGATTTAGGGACTAAACCTAAGATTAGCCAATGATTTTCTATAACATTGAATTAGGATAGAGAATTAAAATTGCTCCTATTTGGCACAATACAAATCTAAATCATTTATCTCATCACATTTCACCAAAAACTCATTGTAGTGGGAAAGTTGCTTTTTCATATTATAAAACTTCATCACATAAACATAGTTTAGTAGTTACTATTTTTAAAACTCTGCTTTTAAGTTTTGCTAGTAGTTAATAATTTAGTTTTTTTAGTATCCTACACTTTCAAAATTAGCAACAGTAATTTCATTTGATTTTTGTAAATTTTCTAGTTAATTTATCGTTTCAAATTTAAACCTTCCCCATGGGATCGATATTTGGGACTTAAACAGAAACTCTTATATTACTTGATAATGATACATATGCTTGCATAAAATCTCAATCTTAAGAGCTTAACGTTATTATTACTAAAATACCCCATTAAGTTTTTGGCACCATTGCAAAGCAGAGTCAACTTTATAAATTTTACACAACTATATTCAAGCGGGATCAAGTTTCTGGCGTCGTTGTTATATAGATAAAATATACAAAAAATAAAAAAACTCTAATATATATATATATATATATTAAAGAGTATTTTAAAGAAAATTTTCTTTGCAAATTTTCTTTGCAAATTTTCTTTGTTTATTATATTTATTTATGCAAAATATTAGATCTGAAGCTCTGATACCTTAAGATTGAGAATTAAAATGTGTTATTAGAAAATTCAAAAACAACAAAAAGAAATTAAAAATTTTAACATAATGGTGAATAACTTAGATAATCAAATAAATTAAAATCGACAAAGACCTTTAAAAGATTATGCTAATCCAACATCATATGAATTTCACTTAACTATTCAAAATCCTGATATTGCTGCTAATTCATTTAAGCTTAAACCTGCTATTATACAAATGGTACAAAATAATCAGTTTGGAGGAACACCTACTAAAGATCCTAACTTAAATCTTGCTAGTTTTCTTGAAATTTGTAATACATTTAAATATTACAGAGTGTCTAATGATATTGTTAGGCTTAGACTTTTTCCTTTCTCATTAAGTGATAAAGCCAAGGCTTGGTTAAATTCATTAGCACTCGGATCTATTAGAACTTCGGGAGAACTATGACAAAAATTCTTTGCTAAATATTTTTTACCCTCAAAAATACTAAGCATAGAAATGATATTTCTTCTTTTTGTCAGCTCAAAGGGGAATCGATATATGAAGCCTGGGAAAGATTTAAGGATCTTCTTAGAAAATGTCCACACCATGCTTTGTCAGATTGGTTAATAATTCAAACCTTTTACAATGGATTGTTAGGATCAGTACGATCTATTTAGGTGGATCTTTAATGTCAAAACCTTTTGATGAAGCATACTCTTTAATAGAAGAAATGGCTACTAACAATTTTCAATGGCCCTCTGAACGGGTAAATCCTAAGAGAGTATCTAGTATTCATGAATTTGATGCAATGTCTATTTAACATCTTAAATTGATGCTATATCAAAAAAGATTGATCAAATTGGAGTGAACTATTATCAAATACAACCAGTATTAGAGAAAAAAATCACTATGATAGATAATTGATACTCAGTCATCTTATGAAACTTTAAATGCTATTAATAATTGAAATAACAATCCATATTCTAACTATTTCAACCCAAGATGGAAAAATCACCCTAACTTTTGTTGGAATAATAATAACAATTTAATGAACCCCTCAGGAAATTTAAATAATCAAGAAAATCCTAAAATCAAGAAAATCCTAATTATCAAAATCCTAATTATCGACCTTATTATCCCCTTGGATTTAACTCTAACCCTAACCCAAACGTTAAGGAAAAGAAGTTAACGATGGAAGAGGTAATGTTGAAAATGGGAAATCAAATACAAAATCAAGAGGCTGCTATTAGAAATATTGAAAATTAATTAGGACATATTGCTACTGCACTTATTAACAGACCTTCAGAAAATCTTTTGACTACTGTGGAAGTTAATCCTGAAGATCAAAATAAAGAGAAAATTAAAGCAATTCAATTAGGAAGTGGAAAATAAATTGAAACAAGAATCCGAATAGAAACTGAAGCTGATGAAGAGAAGGAAGAGATGGAAAGTGACCATAATGAAAATGAGCAAACACAAGTTCCTTTAGAAAAACCATTACCTTCGTTTCCTCAAGGACTAAAGCAGAAGAACAAAGACAAAAATTTACAAAATTTTTGGAAATCCTTAAAAAGTTAACGATAAACATTCCTTTCATAAGTGGAAATCCTTAAAAAGTTAACGATAAACATTCCTTTCATTGAGGTTTTGGAACAAATGCCAAGTTATGTGAAATTTATGAAAGATATATTAAACAAAAAAATGAAGTTTTCCGATCATGAGACTGTTTCGTTTAATGAAGAGTGTCGCGCTATCATCCAGAAAAAGCTTCCTAAAAAGTTAAAAGATCCTGGTAGTTTTACTATACCTTGTGCAATTGGTGAAAATTGGTGAAAATAAATTTTTATGGAAAAGCCTTATGTGATTTTGGAGCGAGTATCAATCTTATGCCTCTATCAATTTTTAAATGTTTAGATTTAGGAGAGATTTCCCCTACTACTGTAAGCCTTCAAGTTAGCTGATCGATTAATACTTATCCTAAAGGAATTATAGAAGATGTATTAGTAAAAGGGGATAAATTTATTTTCCTTGTAGACTTTATAGTATTATATATGGAGGAAGATAAAGAGATTCCTATTATTTTGGGGAGACCATTTCTTGCAACAGGGAGAGCTATGATAGATGTGCAAAAAGAAGAATTAATAAAGAGAGTTAATGATCAAGAAGTAACATTTAATATCGCAAAAGCTATGAAATATCCTGCAATAGAAAAAGACAATGAATTTTTTATGATGAAATTAAATAATTTTCTAAGTATTGAGTGATTTACGAAAGAATTTAAAGAAAAATTAAAGCAAGAAGAATTTATTAAAAATGAGGATGAAATAAAAGAAGAAAATTTAGATTATATTCAAGACAAATTTAAAAATTTAGATTTGTTGGAAAATGATAAGAAAAATCTTATTCCTTCAAATATTAAACCACCTGAACTTGAACTGAAAGTATTACCTGCTCATTTAAAATATGTGTTTTTAGGAGATTCATATACATTATCTGTTATTGAATCTTCTGAGTTAATTGAAATTCAAGAATAAAAAATTAGTAGAAATGTTAAAAAAATATAAAAAGGCTTTCGGATGGACTTTAGTAGATATTAAAGCTAATTCTCAGAGGAGATTAAACCCAATAATTGAAGAAGTTGTTAAAAAAGTAATTTTAAAATGGTTAGATGTTGAATATATATATCCTATTTCCGAGAGTGCTTGGGTAAGCCCAATTCATTGTGTTCCAAAGAAAGTAGGTGTGACCGTTGAAGTAAATGAGAAAAATGAATTAATTCCAATAATACAAGTTACTAGTTGGCGAATTTTTATAGATTATGGAAAATTAAACCTGACCACCAGGAAAGATCACTTTCGTTTACCCTTTTTAGACCAAATGTTAGATAGATTGGTTGGAAGCAAATATTACTGCTTTTTAGATGGGAATACCAGCTACCATCAAATTTCAATTGCTCTTGAGGATCAAGATAAAATAACATTTATAAACCCTTAATGAAAATTTGCTTTCGTAGAATGCCTTTTGGACTATGCAACACACGTGCAACATTTTAAAGTTGTATGATGTCAATATTTAGTAATTTGATTGAACATGGCATGGAAGTATTTATGGATAATTTCTCTGTGTTCGGGACTTCATTTGAATTATGTTTAAATAATTTAGAAAAAGTTCTGGAATTATGTGAAAAAATCAACGTAGTACTAAATTGGAAAAAATGTCAATTTATGGTTGCAGGAGGAATTGTACTTGGGCATAAAATTTCTAAAAATGGCATGGAAGTAGATCCTGCAAAAATTCAAGTTATTGAAAAATTACCACCACCAACTATGGTCAGAGGGGTGAGAGATCTTCTAGGACATGCTGGTTTCTACAGACGTTACATAAAAAATTTTTCAAAAATAATTAAGCTATTATGCCAAATTTTAGAAAAAGATACAAAATTTGATTTTTATGAGGACCGCATAAAAGCATTTGAACTATTGAAAGAGAAATTAATCACTGAACCTATAATAGTCCCACCTGATTGGAAAAAATTATTTGAAATAATGTGTGATGAGAGTGATTATGTTATAGGAGTTGTTTTAGGACAAAAGGCACAACAAAGTTTGTAAAATAATATATTATGCTAGTAAAACTCTAAATAATACTCAAATTAACTACACTAATACTGAAAGAGACTTATTAGCTATTGTTTATGCCTTTGATAAATTTAGACCTTACTTGATTGGAACTAAATGTATGGTGCATACTGATCATTTTGCTATCAAATACTTGATGGAAAAGAAGTATGTTAAACCAAAATTGATTAAATGGATACTTCTTTTGCAAGAGTTAAACTTTACTGTAGTTGATAGAAAGGAAAATGATAATTAAATAGCTGATCATTTGTCTAGACTAGTAAAAGAAATATTAACTAATTTTGCAAATGAAATTTTAGAAAATTTTCTTGATGAGCAATTATATAGTATTGATGAAATAGTTACATTGTGGTATGTCGATCTAATAAATTACATTATAAATGATATTCTACCACCTAATATTAAGAATCAATAATTAAAGAAATTTATATATGATTCAAAAAGCTATTTTTGAGATGACCCATGCTTATATAAACAATGTAAAGATCTAAGTATTAGAAGGTGTGTGCCTAATGAAAAAACTCAACAAATAGTTGAAAGATGTCATGATTATAAATTTGGAGGATATTTTGGAACAAATAGAACTGTATATAAAATTTTGCAGGCTGGATTTTATTGACCTACTCTTTTTATAGATGTTAATGAATATATTAAAACATGTGATCGATGTCAGCGAGTAGGAAATATTTCTAAAAGAAATGAAATGCCTCTGAATTATGTTAAAATTTTTTATGTGTGGGGATTAGACTTTATGGAACCATTTATGCCTTCATTTGAAAATTTATATATATTATTTGCTGTTGATTATATGTCTAAGTGGATTGAAGCTATTGTTGTGCCTAGATGTGATGCTCAGAGTGTTTCTAAATTTTTAAATAAAAATATTTTTACAAGATATGAAATACCGAAAGTAATTATTACAGATGGAGGAACTCATTTTAAAAATAAGAGAATTGAAAAATTAATTAAAAAATATGATATTATGCATAGATTCTCTACCGCTTTTCATCCTCAGACTAGTGGTCTAGCAGAAATATCAAATCATGAAATAAAACAAATTTTAAAAAAATTTGTAAATCTTTATAAATTAGATTGGTCAACTAGATTATATACTGCATTATGGGCATACAAAACTGCTTATAAAACTCCTATAAGAATGTCTCCATATAGACTTATTTTTGGAAAAACATGCCACTTGCAGTAGAATTGGAGCATAAAGCATTTTGGGCTATTAAGGAATTTAATTTTAATCTGAAAGATGCTTGTGAGAAAAGATTATTTATTGCAACTCAATGAACGCAACTCAATGAACTTGAAGAGATTAGAAATAAAGCATATGATAATGCAAAAATCTATAAAGAGAAAATTAAAATATGGCATTATCGAAAGATTATTATGAAGAAGTTTGAACCTAGAAAAGAAGTTCTACTATATAATACAAGATTAAGATTTTTCCAGGAAAACTGAAATCCAGATGGTTATGACCATTTAAAGTAATTAATGTCTATCATTATGGAACTATTGTTATTAAGGGTCCTAAATATGGAAAAATATTTAAAGTTTATGGGCATCAATTGAAACATTATTATGAAGGACACATAATATAATTTAAAGAAGTTTTAATGTTAAGTCAACCCAACTAAATAAATGGTATGTAGGGCCGACGACGTTCAACCAAGCACTTTGTGGGAGGCAACCCATATATAAATCTACGTATCTATATATTATTATTTTGTCTAATAAGTGTATTTATATTTTAAGAAATAATAATATTTTTAAGTCGTAGACAATTATATATATCATTAATTAAGATAAATATTGGTATTGGATAAAAACTTGGAATCAAATCGAAAAAAAAAGTTATAGACGCAAATTTGGTCTCTGGCATCGACGAAGCCCGCTAATTGGACCATGGCGCCGATAGTGCCATCGAAATCGTTGATGGCGTCCCGAGCAGTTTTCCACATGCAGAGCGATTTCGGTGGACTTTGGTGGGATTTTGCTCTTAAATAATCGCCTAGAGGTGTTTTTAAAGTCCTAAAAACTGCCTTGGACATCCAAAAACTTCCTAATTTCAAATTCCATGGCTTCCAATTCCAGAAATACTTCAAGGTATGGAGTTTTTAACAGAAGAAAGTTTATCAATTTTGACGCGCAGAGCTTATAAGACAAAGTCATCACGAAGAAGGACTTACAAAAGAGAGAGGCTTTGCCAACCATAGATTGAGTCATCCAAGTTCACAGATTGAGAAACTAATTGTACAGAGGCAGTGGAAAGTTCTGTGCTATACTACCGCTGTAGTTGTAGTACCCATAGTCAAGGATTTTTATGCTAACTTACATGGAATTACCTAAGGAGTCATCTTCGTTCGAGGTAAGGTTGTACCATTTACTCTGGCTGGGATTAATGATTTATATATGCTAGAAAACATTCCAATCTGTCATTATACAAATTTTATCCCAACGAGAGATATGCTGCAAGAAGTATATAATTTTCTGACGGATGAAAATGATAACTGGGAAATCAGAGACGAGGGACACATTAGTTTCTTTGCTTCACTGCTTCATCCAATTTCAAAATAATGACATATCTTCATATTTGCAAAATTACTCCCTACCATGAAGATTAGTAGAGTTACAGAAGAAACTGTCATTTTAAACTATTGCATTTAAATGAAAAAACTCATTGATGTGGGGTAAATTATTTTCAAATCTGTTATGGGTGTTACTTTGTATGGGCCAATATATGGAATTTGGCATCTACAATTTTCCTACTTTGTAGTCAATCTCAAGTTTCATATGAAAGTTGGGAAAAAGTTTTATTACCTTGGGAGCCCATGATTCCTATTGATGGAAATTATATAGGGAAAATGAAGCATTAGATGTTATTTTGAATCATTCACCACATGCTTCAACACCATTGATGCCACCAAAAGTTGAAAGTTTAATATCTTTATAGAAGAGAATGAAGAAAATAGAAAGAGAACTTCAGAGTATTTAAAATGCAATAGGAAATCTTAACTACTTTTTGGATCACCTAGATTGGAGAATGAAGGAGAACTATGATCATACTGGAACAGTTGAAGCAGGATTGGTACAAATGTTCAAGAAAAATGGACGGGTTGATGAAAATTCGACTGATCAGTTCCCATACCGACCCTTCTACAATTTGTATGTTCAATACCAGTCTATGGGAGATATTAGAGGAGAACAAAGCACTAAAGAAGAGGCAGAATAAATGAATAAGTTGGACTTTTTACTAATTTAAAATACTTATGTTTTTAATGTAATTGTGTGGATTTGATTTATTTTACTTTGCTTTAGAGCTCTATTTGTGTGTATAGTTTTGTGTTAGTGTTCTAGTGTTGTGGCTTGATTTGAACGTTGAATTATAATTTAGATTGCTTTAAGGATGTGGAAGTGTGATTAGAAAAATGTATTTATAAAAAGTGTATTTTCATATATAAAATTTAGTTTGATGTTGTTTATGAAATTGCATGTTTGTGAATTATTTTTAGATAAAAATTAATATTAAAAAAGTCTAAATAAACTTTGAAGTAAATTAAGAGAAAATTGAAATTTAAAAAACTCAAAATATGAATTTTTTTGCCACTGGCGCCGACGGCACCAGCATGGGCGCTGATGGTGCCCTCGACCCGAACCGACCCAAACACCCTTAAAATTTGTGATTTTCACACTATAACACCATTTTTAACCATTGAGTCACCTTCAACCTTCGGTTTTTGCACCTAGGGCTTACTATTTCTCATATTTGAGGCAATTTTAAGGTAAAAAAAGTTTGGATTTCATCTTCTCTAGGTAAGAGCTACACTTTGAACTCAAAATTTTTTATTTTCACCAAGGATTTATCCTACATTGCCGAGATCTAAAATTTTGAGATTTTGTTGGAAGATTTTGAGAAAATCCTTTAGTGAAGAACTCTTACTTAGTAGATTTAAGTTTAAAACATTCCACATTCTGATTTTTAGAATTTATCTTAATTTTGTCAAATTTTCTTAGATTTACCATGGCACTTAGAATGAGCAAAGGAAAAAGAAAAGTAGATTTTGATGATCAAAGCTTTGTCAACTACAAGACCAACATTTGTTTCAATAGTCTACTTACAACTAAAAATGTGATTCCAGATCGAGGATTTAAAAATCTGGGTAGAGAAGTTGAAAGATTAATCAATGCTCGGTAGTGGGAGAATTTTTGCTACTTTACTGCCGAGGCGATTATTGGCATAGTGATGGAGTTCTATTCCAATTTCAAGGAGACTTCTAAAGATTATGTGTTTGTTCGAGGAAAATGGTGGAGTTTACTCCAAGGAAGATTGATGAATTTTATTAGTTAGAAGATGTGTATATCTGCCAGTACAAATCATTTTCTACAACAAATGAGGCCTTGGATGAGGTTATTTCTTTTCTTACTGATGGAAGATGAACCTGGAAGGTGAAGAATGGAGTTAAGGTAAACTTTCCTCTTTCTATGTTAAATGTAGTATCTAAGGCCTGACACTACTTTATTTCTAAAAGAATGATACCAACAAACCATCATAGTGAGGTAAGAAAGGATAGAGCCATCTTAAACTTCTGTATCCAACAAGTGATAAGGATAAATGTAGGCTCTATTATTTATAAGAACACTCAATCTATTTCTTTAAGAGAGACCACTGGTGGTTTAGCTCACCGAGCACTGATCTTCACACTATGTGAACAGGCATGAGTTAATTATAGAGCAGATGAGGAAAGGACTGAACCTCTAAGACCTATTGGGCTTGTCAATATAAAGACTTATGAATCTCATGTTGGATGGAGATCTGGAAGTAGGAATGGGGATATTCCTTCTACTTCAAGTACTTCTAGCACCCCTACTATTCAAGAACTTATGGAGCAGATGATGATCCAACAAGGAGATGTCTTGAGATTCTATAATAGAATGGAAAATATAGAGGCCAGACATGCTTAAAATGATGATTTGATACGACAAAAGTTTGAATATGATGCTGCTTATGATGATGCAATGGTTAAACATATGAAGGGTGATCACTCAGTTTAGTTTCCTATTCACCCTATTTTTACTCTATATCAGCAGCAGAATTTGAATGTGGAAGAAGAAGAAGAAGAAGACGATGATTGGTGATATGTGTATTAGATTTTTGTTTATGTTCAAGTTCTACTTTATTGTTGAGATTATTTGTTTGTGGACTGTGATACTTTATTTTAATTATATGTTGTATTGTGTACTATTTATTTGTAAAACTCCTGAAAGTTATTAATTTTTATTACTTTGTTGGATGTATTTGTAGTTAACTCTTTCTGAGAAAATTTTTATATGTATTATGTGATATTTAATTTTTTAAGTCTTGTAGCTTTTTATATTAGCACCTGTAATATTTCATAATTAAGTTTTAAATCAGAACCTTCAACAGGTATGTCTTTTCTTTATGTATTAAATGTTTTCTTTCATTCTTTTTTTCATTTTTTCATTTAAAATCCTTAAAAATTTAAGTTTGGGGGATCAAAAGAAAATTTTCTCGTTAAAAGAAAAGAACTTAATTTTATTTGTCCTCAATTTGTTATATTTTAAAATTTTAACATGGCCTTTGGTATTAGAGGGTAACCTTAGATAACTATATTTATGTTTCTAAATATACAGTAAACTTAAGTAAAAAATTTTTAATAAAGGTTAATTTTAGAGATAAAGATATTTGGTATGAAAAAATAAGACTTTGTTTTTCTATTTTAAGTAAAGGAATTTATATTTTTGAAGTATTAAAAATCTTAGAGATTCATGTAAGAAGAAAAGATTAAAACTTTTCGAAAGATGTTTAAAGCTAATATAAATTTATAAAGTGAAGGAATGTGAAAAGTTTTTAACTTTAGAAAGAGAATAGTGAAGTTCAAAATCATTAAAGACTATCCAGATATAGTAATCCTCACATAAGAAATAGAGAAAAGAAAAAGAAAAGAAAAGAAAAGAAGAAAGTTGTGAGGAGAAGCTTGAGGAGAAGCTGACCAAAGGAAAATATGTTAAGATTTTCATACCTATTTTATACTGTTTTTAATGATATTGAACTTTAAATAAATGTATTTTTGATGTTTTGTTGCAGGAATGATGAATTAGGGTCAATGGAGCAAAAAAATGCAAAAAGGAGCGAATTTGGAGCGAAAAGGACCAAAATGTGAAGATTTGAACTAGAGCGCCGACGACGCCATCGATGCCGCCGACGGTGAATTTTTCCCGAGGCTCCCGGACAAATTCTCCAGGCCGATGGCGCCCTTGAGGCCGCCGACGGCGAGCTCAGCGGTTATGCCCAATTAGCCTTTGGATAAGGCCAAATTTTGAAGGGATGCTTAGGTAACTCTTGAGAAAGCTCATCCACAAATTTAAAAGACTATTTTGGCCAAAAATTGATGGTGAAGAAAGGGGGTTGGAAGAGAGTCTAGAGTTCCTGTAGGTTAGAAAGGTTCCATTAGTCTAGTGAAGCTATGGAACCGCTTAACCTCTAAGTAAAAGAAGAAGAACGGAACATCGTTCATCCAAACCCTCCCCCCAAGAAGCCAAAATCCAAATCAATTAGTTGTCAAAATTTTAATTGCAATTCATTAAAAAAAATTAGATGTTTTTGATATAACCAAATCTTTCTCTTAAACCAGTCTTAACTTAGTAATTGTAATATAATTAATTTTAGTACTTTGGATTTTTATAAGATAAGATTGTTGCTAAGCTTAAATGCAATAAAATTTTATTATTTAGTCTTCTTAAAATTTATAATTATCTGAAGAATAATCATTAACATAAGGGTAACCATTTAAAATATCCAAGATGATGTTTGAAACCCTTCCTTGTAGATGTCTACAATAAGTTTAATAACTTATTTTGCAAGTCTTACCAAACCATCTCTCATTGGAGACAACTCTCATAATTCCAAAATTTGAAAAGAAGAAGATTCAAATACCATTAGGTTTGAATAGACCTGTCACAAATTTTCTCTTCGTAGAGAACAACAATTTTCAGAATTTATTACAATAATTGACATCTTATCACCTAAGGGGCAAACTAAAAACAAATGAAGTTATTGACTTTGATCGAGAACTTGTACCTTTACGAAATGTTCCTTTAGAAGATATGTAAAGAAAGCTTTTAAAAGGTTTGACCTCATGTATGGTCTAAGTTAATGATGCAATAGTTTCAAAATAGATTTTGAAAATATAATGCATACAAGTAGAAAAAAAAATATAATTTTCTCTTTAAAATATGTCAAAAGAAAAGTGAAACCTAAGTGGCACCCATTAGGCCCCTTGAAACTTTAGCACAACATATGTGTGTTGGTCATGGTGTGATAGCTAGTTGTTTTGGTTCTTTTTCTCTTTTTTATTTTTGAAGGAGATGATAGCTTGTTTATTGCCATATAATTCTCTTTTTTGATCATATGGATGATCTAGAGAAGATATGAACTAGAAAGATAATGATATACAATGAAGGAGATAAACAAGTGAAATAAAAGGGAGAGCATATGTGTGATAAACCTCATGTGATAGGTCAAGAGTGTACGTCCAAATAAGATTAGATAGGAACACTTTAAACTGAATATCCATGAAAGAGTACTTGCATAAACTACCCAAACCAGAGAAGCAAATTTATAAATTTGTTATGGGGTCAAGAGTACTCCCAAAGGGACGTATCCCATTTGGTTAATTACATCATAGAGGATACCCAAGAATACTCTCAATCAAGGGAGTTCTGCTTACAATTGAACGATGACTAGCAAGTGTGTCATAATGGATTGTTGTCTCATAAAAACACCTAGACACTTGATGAGCTCTTACTATTCCACAGGGCAGATAGTAAGTCTCTCACAGTCTCAAATAGTTAGCAACTCATAGGCAATCAATGCCCGTAAAACAACCAGCTTATTTGGTAGGAAGCATCCCATCACTTCGAGGCTAGACTAGGCCTTAAGAGTAGAGGGCATATCGCTGTATCTCAAATGGGTAATGACTTTTTAGCTAAGTAAGGCCAGCCAAATTAGATTAATGAATACATTGAAGGAGCTACAAGGCTCAACGGGCTAAGAAAAGGAAATAAGAGAGTGATCATAATCAGATAGAGATATATGGGTTAGGACACCATGGATCCTTCATCCCAAGTTATTCATACCCCAAGTCTATGTGATTTAGAAGGTAGTCGACCCAACTTGATCAGAGGCTCCTTTGTCAGCAATTTATGAATTGAATTATACAAAGAAACATCAATAGCCTTGAGGTCAAGAGGAAGAGACTCTGTTCTATATCTTAGAGGTTGGATTTTGTAGATGCAGGACTTACACATACTAAGCATATGTAATAATCTACCTTCAAGAGAGGAAAGAGAGGCCTAGCTTATTAAGCTAGAGCACTCTCACAAAATTTCTTATACTCAGCCTAGGTTGGGGAGCCTTCTAATGATCTAGGAGTTATAGACAACCACTTAAGGTACAAAAATTATGTTGGGTCAGTCAATTTGAAGGAGTGCAGGGATTCCTCCTTGAGAAAAAGGAACTTGCAATGCAACTATTTTGAGCATCCCTTAGATTATTGAGGATTTATTAGCATGACTTGAGTTATGCTCTTGCAATGTGAACCATTTTAAAACCGCCCCGAAGGCACGCAAGAAGGTAAAGTGTAGTTTTAAAACCTTGGGATATTTTAAACCTAATTTTTAATTAGTCTTAAAATTTTATTAAGATTTTTGAAAGACTAAAAGATTTAGGTCCTAAAGAACCTAAATTGCATTTCATGATTAATCCCAGAAAACCACACATAAAAATGGGTGTAACTGGCAATTTTAAGCACAAATCATAAAACAAAAAACATGTCAAGCAAAATAAGAAAATAAGTCAGTGCTACCAAGTAAGCAATACATCCCAAGAAAGCAGGAAAGGTAGTCGGAAATTACATAAACACAATTGGTCCTATTTCTATACAAGAATATGAATTTGGACATAAGATACGGACACAAACCTACTACTCCTAGTCCCTCATCATGTGGCTCATGTGTTATGCACCTTGGAACCCATGCTCATACCTTATTTTCAATACAGACTCAGTTTTAAGAACTCTATCAAATACATGACAAAAGAAAAAGGGACTTGACCCATAGAAAACTTAGCATGGGTTATCTCATGTGATGCATATGAGCTATGACTAATGAAAGGATCCTAGCAGTGCCTGTAAGAAAAGAGTTAGCATTGAAATCATTATTTTCCCCTCCCTGTTATGTGTATGTTTGTGTGTTTTAAGCATGTCTCCTTGCAACAGACTGCCCATAACAAGCTATTGCACATATCTCAAACTTGATAAAAACACATTAAGGACAATCAAAATGACCTCTATAGGGCAACCAAACCAATAAAGAACTATAGCCAAGGCGTCGAAAATACAACCTAGCATCCTAATTCTAGCTTAGCACACAATATAATGTATGTGTACTAATCACAACATCTAGATTGCAGGGTGTAGGCAAAAATTCTATCGTATGCTTTAACGAGGTATCCATGTTTCAGCGACATCTTAAGGATCTCAAGGATTCTAAGCGGCTCCAATAAATGCATGCTTTAAAAGATCTAAAGGCTTGACCTTATATACGGTCTAAGTTAAGGATGCAACTATGTCAAAATAGATTTTTAAAGTCTTGATGCATTCTTAATAAAATCAAAATGATTTCTATATTTTTAAAATAATTCATAAGAGAAGAAAACGCTAAGTGGCACCTATTAGAGCCCTTGGAACCTTAGCATAAAATATGTTTTCCGATCACAATATAATAACTGATATCATCCCACTGAGGCATCCTCATAGATGATAATCACTAACATACTACAACCAATGAAGGTTCACACAGCTAACAAGCTATCTTTGTCACAAAAATAATCAGAAAAATGCACCTACACATGCAAAAGATTCAATGTCGTGTGACCATCCTAACAGGATAAGAATGATCAAAGGAAGGGGTTTGTCGAAGTTGTGGCTCAGAATGAGTGTGCCAAAAAGGTAGAGACTCATAGAATGAGTGTTCTGAGGAGGCAATGACATAGAGGTGAGTGTGCTGAGGAGCCAGTGACTTGACATGACTAAAATATGTTACTTTTATTTGCACATTTAATTTTTATCTTTAATGATATTACAATTTAATGAAAGGTATTGTTGATATTTTTATTGTAGGTACAAATGGAGAAAGTGGAGCAAATGAAACAAAAATAGAGCAAGTTGGGGTCAAAAAAAGCAAAGTGGCCAATGTTCACCTAGCGCTAGAGGTGGTTACTCTAGAAGGTTCACTGAACGTTGATGAATTTTGAAGCGGTGCTTAAAGTAACTCTTGGTGATTTTGAGAGCTCTATTAAAAGAGGCTTTTTGAGATTCAAAAAATAGTATAGAGGGAGATAAGGAGAGTTATTTTAGAGAGAAGGGTAGGCTTCTTCGAGAGGAGAAAGTCGTGGAGGCTTGCTTAGATTTGGAGGAGAAGAGGAGAAGTGATGCTTAAAGTAACTCTTGGTGATTTTGAGAGCTCTATTAAAAGAGGCTTCTAGAGATTCAAAAAATAGTATAGAGGGAGATAAGGAGAGTTATTTTAGAGAGAAGGGTAGGCTTCTTCGAGAGGAGAAAGTCGTGGAGGCTTGCTTAGATTTGGAGGAGAAGAGGAGAAGTGATGGATATCTTCTTCACTACAGTTCTAAGTGAAATTGGAGTGGAATTGCAAGGAGATTGAGTGATTCAAAGGAAATAGAAGGATTACATGGGAAGGAGTTTAAGATAACTTGTGTATTTTGTTTATTTTATTTAATCTTGTTTTTTAAATGTATAATTATATATAAATCCATGTGTTGTTGTTTCTTCCCCATGAAATTTGAGTAATTTCCTTCTTCTTTCTCTCTACAATGAGGATTTATTATGTTTAAGAATGAAGTTTAATAGAAACGCTTTTAATTCCATAAATATGATGATTCAAAATTGAAGCCAAATTATGGGATAGCTTGGGAGTCATTGAGGTTCTCCTCAGAATCTGTGACAACCCCTGGTTTTCTCCCTTTGGATTCCATAATAATTGTTCCAAATTTGAGCCTCTCCCATTTGACTCTCCCTGATCAGATCTTTGAATGTCCTACCCTTTGAGATTCTTGAAGACAACATTTCTTGATCTAAATGGAGAGTTTTCTTAGGAGGCTTCGATCGTCTAAGATGTAATTAACTATAGGGGCTTACATTTATAAGCAACTTTAGAACCCAGCTTAATATAAACCCAATCTAATCTTTCATATTAGATAGAGGAACTTGTCAGTCAACATAAAGGTTCGCACAAAAAAATGGATGTCATAAATTTTTTAGTTTATTTAATCAAGCCTCACGGATAAGTGATATGTCTAATTCTTGGGATAGGTATGTCACTTGTAGTGTTGTACTCATTTATTTAAACTATTGTCTATATGATATATATATATATATACATATATATATATTGAGAGAAAAATCTTCTATTCCATTGCAAAATCTGATACAATTCTGAGGTGAGGAACCTTTAACAGGTCACCCTCAAGCAGAAAAAGAAGAGTGGAGGAGGGAAAATTGGATAAATTAATTTCAGCAGTAGCTAACCCTTTTCTAGCAAGCCAGTTGGCTTGGCTGTTTCCTTCCCTGTAAATAAAAGATGTCTGACCAACATTGACTTTTTGAGCTAGTTTATCTTTTGTAGCCATTGTGACAGTCTCTAGACCATTGTCCTGTAACAGCTTCAGTAAGTTTGTAGAATCCACCTACACTCACAGATTGCACCAGTTGGACAAGAAAGCCAATTTAATTACTCAGTAGACAGCAATAAGTTCAGCCTCCAAAGCATCTTCAGGTAGGATGGGGGAGGAGAACCATAATAGACATTTGCCTTCATGATTTCTGAATACTCCACCCATTCCAACACCAAGATTTGAGAAGCTTCCGTCATTGCTTACTTTGATACTTGGAAAGGAGGGGGTCTTCCAAAAGACCTTAGTCACTTTGGGTATCTTGTTAGGTTCTGGCAGATGAATATTACAGACCTAAGGGAAGGACTTATATCTAGTTAATTTGAGCAAATAAGAGCTACAGTTCCTAGCCACCTTGCTAGCATTGGCAGAGACTTCCTGAAATTTGGCAATATTCCTTTCCATCCATATGAACCAGGAAATAATGAAGGGGATAGGACCAACATTGGCTTTTTTCTAGCTGCTCCAGCACTTAGCCAGATTCTTCCAATGGAGGTTGAAAGTATTCAGCAGTAACATATTTAAGAGCTCTCCCCAGACTTGTTGTGAGAAGGTTCATTCAAAAAATAGATGTGAAATAGTCTCCTCAATGGCCTCACAAAGATAGCATCTGGATGGGCCTCTCAGACCCTTCAACTTCAAGATGTCATCGGTTGGCAGTAGATTTTGGAAGATTCTCCAGCAACAAAAGAACATGAATGGGGACTGAAATTTGTTCCATATAGTCTCCCCCCAAGGGACCTCATTCCAACTATTCAGTTTGAGATAAATTGACTTATTGATGCTGCTGTTATTGTTGTATATCCATTTAATCTTATCTTATTTTAATCTGTCAAAAAATACTTTAGAGATATCCTGAGCATAAACATCATTCACCGGAGAATTGAGAGTATCCAAAGACCAACTATCCCCCTCCCAACAGTCAGAAACTCTAAGGTTTAGATTTAAAACAGTGGAGGAAGGATCAACCATTTCTTTTGGACACTAATGATCTAGCCAGAAATAAAAATTGCCTTTCCCCATGTCCCAAAAGAAGAGATCTTCAGCCAACTCCCTTACCTTAAGCATGTTGGTTCAAGTCTTGGAGTATCCCATCCTTGTGTTAATCAGATGGGGTGAACATCTTTGCAATACTTCCCCCACATGAACTTTGCCCATAATGAATCTTGTTGTCTGAACTTGACTCAAATTTTGTAGAAGTTAACATGTTGTAACTATTTCGGCCGTTTAAACCTCAGTCCACCAGCAGTAAAAGGTTTGGCAACCTTTTGCCAACTAGCCCAATGAAGTTGTTGTCTACTCCCAGACCAAAGGAAGCTATTGAAGAGTCTTTCCATTTAAAGTTGAGAGCTCTTCTTCATAGATGTCATCTGTAAAAGATAGGAAGGAAAAGTAGTTAGGATGGTTTTTAGAACAGTGATTCTACCCCCACTAGATAGAAATGAGAAAACTCAGTTGGACAGTTGGTCTGTAATCTTTCCCAGGACTTCATCAAATTGAGTTTGTTTCACCCTTCCTTTGATAAGAGGAACTCCTAGATATTTGAGGGGAGACATGTCTTCAGAAAACTTTTTTATGGTCAAGTATCCAATTTCTGATATTGTGGGAAGAGTGTTTGCAAAAAATTACATTGCATTTGCCATTGTTGAAGATCAGTCCAGATTGCTGCTGAAAAAGCCTAAGGCACCTAATAACTTTCTTAACAATTTTTTTAGCCCTTGAAAAAATCATAATATCATCAGCATACACCAGGTGGGATAAAGAAATGTTAGATCTGTGATGGTACCTGGCATATGAGTTAGGAAGGAGACAATTGTTAATCATTCTGGAAAGATAGTCCAAATCTAGTATGAAGATGGTGTGGGAGAGAGGATCCTCTTGAGGAAGCCCCTGGTGGCAGTAAAACAACCCCAAGCTTGGCCATTTAGAAGGATGGAGTGTTTGTTGGAATTGAGCCATCTTGTAATCAAGTCATAAAAATCCTTATTAAAGGCTCTGGCCTTCAGAATCTCCATGATGAACTCCCCCACCCAATGCTGTCATAAAATGCTGTCATAAGCTTTCTGAATATCCAATTTGTAGATCACATTCCCTCCTCTATAGGTTTTATCAAGGTCAAGAAACAATTCTTGAGCCAGTAACACATTTTCAGCAATAGTTCTTCCCTTCATAAAGGCAGTCTAGTTTGGCCTGATAAGTTTCCCAAGGTCAGGTTGTAGTCTTGCCACCAAAATCTACTGAAATGAGGCTGATGGGCCTAAACTAGTTCCGGTTTTTTCTTTTAGCCTGCTTAGGGATGAGCACCAGACAAGAAGCATAGAAATATAAGAGGATCTGGTGACCATTATAAAAACTTTGAATATCCCTAATGAGGTCTTGTTTGATAACATTCTAGGCTTTCTTGTGGAAGTAAACAGTGAAACCATGTGGCCCAGCAGACTTTTCACTGTCAATGGAATTTATGGCCTGCCAGATTTCCATCTCCCCCGGTATACAAGTCAGATTCAGTGCACCGATAAAAGAGTGATCAACAATAAAAAGGTTAGCATCAATGGTGGTTCTTTCAGCTTGAGGTTGGGCTAGCAGCTTCTGGAAAAAATGAACAGCATTCTCAGTAATTTCTTCATTTTTTGAAATCCAATTGCCCTCAGCTTTCTGGATACCATGGATGGTGTTACATTTTCTTTTATACTTTATTTAAGCATGATAGAACTTTGTGTTTCTATCACCATCTCTGAATTTGTTGATAACAACTTTTTGGCTGAGAAAAGCTTCCCGCCATTCAATTGCATTGAGTAAATTTTCTTGAGCAGTGATCAGGGAGCCCTCCTCAGCCTCATTATTTAGAGCAGCAACTTCAGTGATCTTTACTTGCCATTTTGTCATTTCCACATTCAATAAGATGTTCCCAAAGGTGTTCCAACCCCAAGTTCTAAGGGCTTTACTAATTTTGAGATGTAGAAGCCAAAGTTTGATGAGAGGGTCTTCATGGTAGATGCCCTTCCACTGTTGAGCAACAAACACAGTGAAGGAGGGGTGATCAGACCAAATGTTTAGGTATCTGAAAGGAGGAGGGTTGGATGGTGAAGGGGGAGGAGTATTTACGGAAATCAATAATGGTTTGTGGTCAGACCCAACGATGCCCAAGTGAGTAACAGTTGTGTGTAGAAAATTTGTTAGCCAGCTGTCATTTACTAAGAACCTATCTAGTCTTTCCCAAATTTTCCCTCTCATCCTAATGAAAGAAGGTCCATTGAAACCAAGATCAAATAGATGTGCTGCTTGGATGTTTTCACTGAAGCTAGTTAGTTTGTAGAGATTAGGGGATCTACCACCATTCTTCCTAGCAAAATTAGCAATATAGTTGAAATCTCCCCCCACCATCCAATTATCTTTCATATTAGCACTAATAGAATAAAGGATAGACCACAATTCAGTTCTGGTGCTTTGTTACACCAAGCATAGACAAAAGTAACCAACCCTGATAGCCCACTCATGCTAAAAGAGATGTGGACTAGCTGAGGATGGTCCAGTAGGATAGTCTAATTGAGTTCTTTTATGAAAAAAAATCCAAATCTTATTATTGATATTTGTAAACTAAGAGAAACCTTGAAATTTAGTAAACAACCTTTGGGGGTTTTTATGAACCAGAGGTTCCAAGATAGATAAGCACCATAGTTGGTGTTTTTTATTGAGATGTATTAATTTCTTAAGGGAGAGTGGGTGAGAAATCCCCCTAATATTCCAACGAAGGAATTTAACCATGAGAGTTTGTTTAGGATCTGGATCTTCTCCACTTCTGGCTCTAGAGCGTGAATCCAGTCTTGGAGTGTTGCTAATAGCATTTGAAGTGCCTTCTTGAAGTCTGTGTAGTTCTGTACTCATTTTCTTCTTCTTTTTTGCCTTTTAAATTTGCCAATCCTGGTCCAAGACTGGGTTCATTTCCTGGAGAGCTTCTGAAGAGGGAATCAGGTCTGTTGTGTGGGGGTCATAGTCCGCCACCTATTACCGATTTTTCTTGGGCTTGGGGTTAGTTTCTCCAATTAGCTCAGTGTGAACTTTCCTTGCATCATTTAAGATATCAAGTGTGTTTTTTGTTTCAGGAGGAGGGGCAGTCACCACAAGTTTTGTAAGGAGATATTCCACCTGGCTATGAGTCCCCCTCTCAATAATACCAGTGTTCAGAGGTTTTTTAGCTATATAGACAGAAGCATCCTTGCTATAGTCTTTGGATTTGTTTTTAGAAGGTGGATGTGGCCTATAGCATCTATTTTGGGTGTGTCCAAACATTTTAAAATGAGGACAGTAATAAGGCTTCTGCTCCATTATAATGTTTTCCAGTGACCCTCCTCCATAGTCCCCAACCAAATTTCATTAACCTCAGGCAATCAAAATTTGGTGTCTGCTTTATAATCTTCATTGTAGCTCCTTCCATAAGGATAGATTATTTTGCAAAAAGACTGGCATCTTCCTCTTCCAATGCTAGCTTAATTAAGATATGCATGCAATTTAACAGGCCAATTTGCCAAGCACCAGTGAAAGGGAAGTTTTCAAAGAACCTTCTTACCAGATCCATCCTAGGGTGGCCAAGTTTGAACTTGCCAATTAGCAAAAACTTACAATCAACCTTTAAGAAATTTTATTCATCCACTTGATAAAAAATGGCAGGTTTCCCCTCTTTAATACAAAGGGCGTTAATGATATGATAGCTTGCTTTCCCCAAGGTAGCTTCATGAAATGCTTGGGGGAAGACTAGTACTTCAGCATCAGCAGGGGGGTTTAAATCCCTACCCACCACCCCAGCATAGGTGGCTTTAGACCATTGGGCATTGGTCTCCCCATCAATAGTGAGTCCCTCAGCCATATAGAGATTAACAATGCAGGCCCCCACCACAGGCAATGAAATAATAAACCAGGAAAATCTAGGGTAGTGTCACAACAGTTTAAAAATAAATGAACCAACACCACTGAAGGGGAAGTGGTGAGCACAGCAGCAACAAACCAGAAAGAAATCCAAGAAGTTCAATCACATAACCAAGAAGTAGAAGCCCCCCACCCCAATGGAACAGTGCTTCCAAGTTTGAAAACCCAAAGCTCGGGAAACCAGAACAAGCAGAAAAACAAAGAATCTCAAGCAAAAGAGGCTCCAAAAGGGTTCCCAAATGCAGGGAAAAGCTCCTCCACCTACAACCTACCAACCAGCGGGGAAGAACCTCCATGAGGGAAACCCTAACAGAACATCCAGCGCCGTATATATATATATATATAAATTAAAGATATTTTTCAAATCTGGCGACCGACATTGTCCTAATAAATTTTCCTTACTCAGTTGAGGGGTTTGAGAAAATTTTATTGCAAAATTATCTAATTTCTTAGATATCACAGAACTTGAGATGCCAAGATAGATATAGCACCATTATCATGAATATTAGCTACTCTCTTAGGATTTACCCAATTTGAAGGCCGTTGAAAATTATTAGTAGCCATCTCTTCAATTAAAGAATAAGTTTCATCAGATGGTTTTAACATTAAAGAACCTTCAGTAGCAACATCAATTATAGATCTAAGGGATCCTATTAACCCAGTAAAAAAATGTTTGAATGATTAACTAGTTAGGTAGAGCTTTATGTGGACACTTTCTAAGGAGTTCCTTAAATTTTTCTCATCCTTCGTAAATTGACTCTCCTTCATACTTAGTAAAAAAACTAATATCATTTGTTAGCTTAGCATTTTTTTAAGGAGGAAAGTATTTAGCCGGAAATTTTTATGTCAAATCTCCCCATGTTTTATTTGATCCGGGTGCTAAAGAATTTAACCACATCTTAGCTTTATTCCTTAAAGAAAAAAGAAAAATTTTAAGTCTAACAACATCAGTTAATACGCCATCATATTTTAATGTAGCACCAATTTCAAAAAACTTATAAGATGACAATTTGGATCCATGGATGGTGTTCCCCCCAAACTGATTATTTTGCACCATTTGTATTATTGTTGGTTTAAGTTCAACTGAGTTAGCCGCTACGATAGGAGTTTGAATACTTAAGTTAGTTTCATCTGTTGTAGGGTTTTCATAAACCCATAAATGTCTTTATAAATTTTGATGTTCACTTTCAGTAGTTAAAATCTCAGTATTATTTTGTGATGTGTTTGTCATTTCTTGAGAATTGTGAAGTTGTTTTTGTTTTCGAATTCTTCTTATAGTTTGTTCTAATCCAGAATCATAGGTTACAAAACATTCAGATCCCAAACTTTGCATGCAAAAGGTAAGATTCAAAAAATAAAATACAAAGAATATCAAAGAAATTAAATTTTATATTTTTCAATTTTTGTAATTTTTTTTTGTTTTTTGAAATTTTCAAAAATTTGAACAACTCTAAAACTAATTTGTAAGTTATTCTACAATTCAAATAAGGTTTCTAAGTTAAAAAAGTTCTGAAATAAAATCTCCTTTTAAGTTCGCCGACAACAACACCAAAAACCTAACCTAACCGCAATTACGCTAATATTTATTTTCCCCATATTGCCAAAATCTTGACCAAATTTATATTTAGTGACTAGTGAGAACAAATGTAATATAATAAAATTTTGATTAATAGTTTTCGCATTAGGGGTACGCAATTATATGTATCATTTTAAGTAATATAGAGTTTTCATTAAAAACTCTAGTATCAATCCCACAGAGAAATTAAAGGAAAGAAGTAAATGTATGAATTTAACTATAACATACCTTTACTTAAGACTGCAGAAAATATTTAAAGTAGTTTATCAATCTTGCAAATGCAAGTTAAAAGTAAATGCAGAGTTTTAGAAAATTCAAGAGATATATGAAGAACTTTCTCCTTGCAAATAATTCATAATCAGTGTATGATTTTAAATATTTAGAGGTTTAACTGTGGTATTGTGAGCATACCTCTTATTTACCCCTTTCAAGCATAAAAAACATTGGCTAATCTAAAGTTGGTGTCAGCAAAAGTTGGTGTCAGCATGTATAAGCATGTATAATAGTGTTGGGTAAGTTCTAGTCTCTCACTCCTAGATTACCCACAGATGCTTAGTTCCAATCTCTAGACCAAATTGATACAAGAATCTAGCTTGTCACCCTATAAACAATAATTCTACGCCCATCAAATCTTATCTCTCCATCTCCCCCTTGGACGATCGCCATGGCACTTTCCAAAGTGAAATGTGACACTCACTAGTTAGAAAAATCTTTGCTCTTAAAGTTCTTTAATTTTCTCAACAAATTTTAACAATACAAGTGGCCAAATTGTAAAGTAAATGAAGGATAGGTTAAAATATCATCACATTTTTTGGAAATAGAAGAAGTTCTAATCAATTCAAAAGCACCACTTGATTACTTCATATTGCAAGGAGAAAGAAGAAAACTACTCATAACACATGGGTATAACAAAACAAAACATATTTATAATTCTCAAATCCAAATTACAATAATTAAGTAAGAGATACAAATACTTAATTGAAATGCTTTCCCAAGAACTCCTTTGAAGTTTCTTGAATTCTCTGACTCTAATAGACTCTCAAAAAACTCACAAAACCTTATGGGTGCCTCCCTTTCTCAAAATGACACTAGGACTTTCCCTAAACGTGTAAAATTATCTATCTATATATATATATATATATATATAAAACAAAACCTTTATCCAACTAAGTGGGG
>NW_018218266.1:273420-274856 GCF_001263595.1 Phalaenopsis equestris | reverse complement strand
CATGAGGGGGATATATATATATATATATATATCAATAAGATGTATATATATAAATGAAACTAAAGTCATATATATAACTACCTTCTTTAAAAGCATATATATATGAAAAACCAAAAAATGAAGGGACAGAAAGTTACAAAAATCTGCAGAAAGGTAAATTAGAAAGAACTCCCTTGAGAAGTAGTTGAAGTGGTGGAGGGAGTTTCTTGGATACATTGGGTCTGTCTGCCTCAGCACCAGCCTGAGCAAGAGCAAGCCAATGAGCAGGTATGTTACCTTCTCTGTGCATAAAAGTTAATTTCAGATTAAGGCTCTGAGAGTTATAAGAAATTCTATTCTTCCATTTCAGAATGTGCCAGGGGCAGGTTATGTTATTATGGAGAATGCTAAACATGACCTTGGAATCTGTCTCCACTATCAGATTATGGAAATTGGCCTTGGATGCATTTAAGGTGGCCCAAAAGATATCCAATGCCTCAGCTTCCAGAGCATCAGCAGCAAAAACAGGAGTCTGGTAATGTAAGAGACACTTACCACTTGAGTTCCTGAAGACACCTCCAATGCCATCAGAGGACCTATAGAAGCTGCCATCAGTATTGGATTTCAGCCAACCAGTAAGAGGTTTGATCCAGTAAACAAGGGGGTGCTCCAAAATAGGTTGATTTGTTGAAGGGTTGGTCTTGAAGAGGTCAGGAAAGGTTTTCCAATGTCAGGAAAGGTTGATTTGCCAAAGGGTTGGTCTTGAAGAGGTCAGTTTTTCTTTTCCAATGTGTGATTTTTATCAGAAAAGCTAAACAGTTAGCAGCCACCTTAGAGGGATGAGGTAAGTGATCATCAAATTTTTCCTTATTTCTAGCCATCTAAGTGAACCAAGCCACCACATAAAGTATCACCAGAAGATTTAAATGGAACCATTCATTCCAGCAAGATATAAATTTTTGCCAGGAGAGATTGATGGTTTGGACTTTCAAGTTTCTGAGGACAATTGACCAAATCTGCTGGACAAATTGACACTGGAAAAATAGGTGATCAGTTGTTTCCTCTTGCCCTTTACATAGAAGACAACAAGAAGGACCTCTCAATCCCTTCAGTTTCAGAATGTCATCAGTTGGGAGGCATTTAGAGAAGATTCTCCAACAGCAGAAAGACATAGAGGTTGAGAGGAAATTGTTCCAAATGGATTTCCCCCAGAGATAGTTCTCACTTTGATGAAGTTGGGAGTAGATGTAAGCAGTAATTGACTGGGAAACCCCTTGTTTGGAAATGAGTTTGTCCTTCTTAGTAGTATCCACAGGAATGCTGTTAATCTTAGTAATTGTATGGTTAGCCAGTATGTTAATTAAGGCATTAAGGTTCCACTGGTTGTCATTCCAGAAATCAGACACTTTGGTAGAAGTTGAATGGGGAGTAGTTAGCTTGTCAGCAAGCTTCCCACT
>NW_018218266.1:268758-272446 GCF_001263595.1 Phalaenopsis equestris | reverse complement strand
ACAAGAATAAAAATAGTGGGGGATAGAGGGTCACCTTGTTTGATTCCCCTAGAGGCAATAAAGAAACCATGTGTCTTTCCATTGATGAGAATAGAGTGGGCATTATTATTCAGCCATCTTCTGATTAAGCTTATGAAGTCCATATTAAAGCCTCTAGCATGCAGAACCTCCTCAATGAAATCCCAGTGGATGGTGTCATAGGCCTTGCAAATGTCCAATTTGTAAACCAGATTTCATCCTCTGCATCTTTTAACTAGATCTTGAAAAAGTTCCTGAGCTAAAAGGATATTGTCCACAATGCTTCTACCTCTGATGAAGGTAGTTTGGTTATTGTTGATGATCCTGTTAAGGTGAGGTTGAATTCTGGTCACCAAAATCTTGCTAATGATTTTAGAGATCACACTGGTGAGACTTATGGGTCTATACTGGTCCCATCTGTTACACACAGTCTCTTTAGGGATAAGGACAATGGTGGAAGAGGTGAAAAACTTGGTGGGTTCACTATCAATGAAAAAGGCCTGCACAGCATCCACAACATCATATTTAATGACGTTCCAAGCTGATTTGTAAAATTCAGCAGAAAAACCATCAGGACCTGCTGCTTTATTGCTATCAATAGAGTTTAGTGCAATTTTGATCTCCTCTTCAGAAGGGATGTCAGCAAGCTTGAGAGTAGAAGTATAATTTCTGCAGTGGTCAAACAAATTACCTTTAACTTCAGTCCTAGCCACCTCACTTCTAGTGAAGAGCCTTTTGTAATGCTCAACAGCACTAACAGCAATATCTTGGGGAGTTTTCAACCAATCTCCCTTGGAATCTTTGATCTTGTGAAGCTCATTACATCTTCTTTTATGATTTATAATAGCATGGTAATATCTGGAATTTTTGTCCCCCAAACAGAAATGATTTTGAGCAGCTTTCTGATGGAGGAGTTGTTCCTGCAAGTGGATAGCATTCAGTAGTCTTTCATTGGCATTGTGGAGATAAGTTTCCAAATTAGGATTAAGGCTGATTTTGGATTCCAATTCATTTACAATGGCTTCAGCTTCCACTACCCTTGTGTTTAAATTTCCAAAGGTCTGCCAATTCCAGGCTTTGAGTTTAGCAGCAAGACTTTTATGTAGAATCCATAATTTTACCCAAGGATTGTTGTTATGATAGTTGTTCCATATAGTACTGACTTGATTCAGAAAGTCTGGATGGGAAGACCAGCCATTTAAATATCTGAAATTATTTTTGGAGGGGTTTATGGAGCTGCTGATAGAGATCAAAAGAGGTCTGTGGTCTGAACCAGACATTGATAGATGAGAGACAGAAGTATGGAAAAATTCATTAAGCCAGTGATCATTCACAAGAGCTCTCTCAATTCTTTCCCAAACCTTACCTCTTCTCCAAGTGAATCTGTGGCCAGAGAAACCCAAATCATAAAGTCTAGCCATATGCATATTGTCTAAGAAGAAGTTCATTCTGCTAGTATCAGGAGGTCTGCCTCCAATCTTCTCATCTGAGGAAGTAATGCAATTGAAATCACCACATATCAGCCATTTTGAGGAGGTGTTAGTGCTCAGGTTAAGGAGCTACTTCCAAAGCTCCACTCTCTTAGCAGAAGAGCTAGTGGCATAGACAAAAGTAGCATGAGAAAAAATGTCCAGCCATAGAAAGGGATACATGTAAGAACGGAGGGTGATCTAAGAGGATTTGTCAAGTGACTTCTTTCCTGCAGACTAACCAAATCTTATTGTTACAGTTAACAGCAAAGTGGAATCCATGAAATTTTTTAATTATTCTATCCTTATGTTTAGACACCATTGGTTCTTGAAGAGGAATACACCAAAGTTTGTACACCCTATTCAGATGCAATAATCTGCTAAGGGACCTAGGGTGTGCCAATCCCCTAACATTCCAACAAAGTAGATTAATCATTGATCATTTTTCCTCTCCTCCTTGTTCTAGGAAGAGATTCCAAACTTTTGAACATGAATTCTCCAGAGGTAGTTCAACTCATGCATCAACTTCTTTTTCTTTTTGGACTGATGGATTTGTCATTCTTCCTCTAGATCTAATTTCAGATTTTGAATCACATTATCATCCACAACATTAATGATATCGGGCTGCAATGTAGGGAGGTCAGTGTGCTCCTTGAAATAAGGAGTCAAAGTTAAGACATGGGGCAAGACAGCTTTTCCCAGTTCAGAACACATTGCAGGGACTTCACCAGGAGAAGAGGGAACCTCAATAAGGGTAAGGGGAGGGGGCAAAGGGATCAGGCTAGTGGAAGGTTCAGATGGGCCTTCAACAGGAAGTACAGTCCCAGTAATGGGGGAAAAAGGTTCAGCATGAGGGTCTTTAGGTTGGGAAGGGGCAAGAATGGATGGGGAGGGCAAAAGAGAGGTTCCATCAACATGATCATCAGCAAGGGCTTCCACCAAGGGTGGGCAGTCAGAAGCAGGGGTGATAGAATCAGGTCGAGAATCAGATTCTAGATTTAGGGTCAAGATTCTGGTGGGAGAAGGTGGATCCAGCTGTGGTGTGGCAAGTGGTTGTTTAGGGAAGGATGGCATTCCAGGTTGTATTCTTTTTCTTGGGATGGAATCTGAAGCATTTGTTGTCAGTGTGTCCAAACATCTTACAATAATGACAATAATATGGTTTTTGCTCCATAACTATTTTCTGCCAATAGCCATTGTTAGCTGTACCCAACCAAATTTCATCAATTTCAGAATTGTACCCAACCAAATTTCATCAATTTCAGGTTGGGTGATATCCCTTTCCACTAGGATTCTAGCCACAGAAGGTCTTGATAGGTTAAATGTGGGAGCATCCATCTTAATGGGTCTTCCAAGGGCAGTGTCAATGGGAAAGAGAACTTGGTGGTTGAAAAAATGAAGCTTCAATCCAGGCAGCTTAAACCATATAGGAACAATTGGAGGTTCCTTTGAAGGGTCAAAATCAATAGTCCATTTCAGCAATTTCATAGAGATGCCATCCAAAAATAGAACTTGCTTAGCAAAAAGCCTTGCATAATCCTCTTCCTTAGCTAATTGAATCATTATATGCCTACCATCCATAAGTCCAACTTTCCAAGCACCAACTAGCTTTAAATCATCAAAATACTTCCTTATGTCATCCATTTTAGGATGGCTGAATTGAAATTTGCCCACCAGGGTGAATTTACGAGCCTCAACCAAAGTGTTGATTTCCAGATCAGTGAACACAGCAGCCACCTTGCCTCCTTTTCTGCATAAAGCTTTCACATAGGGGCAATCTCCTTTACCAAGAGTAGCCTCATGATAGGCTTGGGGGAAGACAAGATTCTCAACATTTTGCAATGTTTCAAAACCTATTCCCACCACATCAACAAAAGTGGCTTTAGACCATTGGATGTTAGTTTCTAAATCAATGGGAATAGGAGAGGCCATTAAGAACAACAACAACAAACACAATTTGGGCAAACAAAGAAAAGAACCAATGGAACAATAACTGAAAAACTCAAGAGAGAACAGCAGCAGAAAATATACTTTCAAACCAGTGAAACACCTCCCGGAAGTTGTAGAAGGGTGAGGAGAAACACAATCACAGTCAGGGATGGTTAGAGGGAATCAGGACAGCACCATTGAGACAAAAACCCTAGCAGAGCTAGGGAAGCAGCCGCCACCTTTTTTAAGTACATATATATATATATATACCT